>NW_009712338.1:17130-21166 GCF_000703405.1 Apaloderma vittatum
GCTGCTGTACTGGGTGTAAGTATTTCCTTCCTCCTGTTGAGTTAAAGACAACGTGAGCTCCCAGTGTTGGACTTTGGAGGTGCCACTTCACTGCCAACAAGTGTGTGTGCTTCGCCATACGTATGAGCCTTGTTTTTCCATTCATCCTTTGCAAACATTTGACTTTGTAATAGTAAATAACAAGCTTTTAATTTGCTGTGGCACGCATATAAGTTACATGCGATGACATTGTGGGAACTCGGGAGATAGTCCTTTTTCACTGAGCAGCAGGTTGCACTTCGCCATTATTCTGGCTGTCACTTCTCCTTTAAAGACAAAAACAATTCTTGAGAGGATGCATCTCAGCCTAGCTCTTGTCAGATTGTGGCTGCACAGCTTATTTTTCCTTTAATACCTGTATTGTGGTTCTGGGCTGTGACTGTTGGTTTCTTTAGTGTGAGTTAGCAAAGCTAGGTTAAGAAGAAAACATGTCAGCTCTTGAACAAGCACGCTTGGATATCTTGTGTGCATAAGGTACCTAGTCCTGAACTAGAATGATGCGCTCAATTTTGCCCTAATTGTGCCAAAGCCTGGATGGATGGCCTGTGCTAGGCAGTGACTCGGGATCATTCCTGTAAGGAATCCTTCCCTCCCGGCTGCTCCTACTCCTCTCTGCCCTGACGGTACTGCAGCACTGGTACAGCTGTCCAGAGAAAAGCAGGGTGGCTTTCACTTTGGGGATGGTGCCAGTCCCCACCAGGACTTTATAAACCTCCCAAAAAAGCCTTTCTTGGTTGTTCTGTCTTAATAGTGACACGCAGTGGCGGCATAACACAACAGAGGCTTATGAGAGCAGTGTTGTACAAAACCATGTCAGTAAGAACACAATAGGTTGTTCATCTTAAAGATAACCCTAACAAGACTGAAATATTTAGTTGCTGTACGCTGAGAAAAGCAAAGAAATAAGGCCACCACACTGTGCAGGACTAAGTTGTTTAGGTATCACGACGGGGGCCAAGCTGCTAGTTATAATGCCTGACAAGTTGCAGCATGTAAAAATGTGTTACAGTGTGAAAGAATTTTTAACAGTTTTGTATTTTTCTATCAATGCATAACGGCCTTACAGAGTTCTGTGTCCATGGTGGTAACCCTTAGTGGGGATTTCATTGCTTATCCCTGAGACAGACCTGCCACAGCTTGGGCTGAGGGCAAAACGCGGTACCCAGGAGAACGTTGCAAGTCCTTTGCAAGAAAATAGCTTTTTTGTTGTTTTGGTTTTTTCCCTGTTTTCCAACATGTAACAAAAATAGTCTTATCTTGTCAGTGTTAATCTTGATGATGAATAACCAAGAGTGTTCTGGTTATTGTGTGATACTGTTCGCCCAAACCTGCCAGATGTTACGCTCGTTATACTCACGCAAACCTCCTTGTTGGGATGCCTGCTGCCTGAAGTGCCTGGAAAGTCGAGCAGAGAGTCAAGCTGAGACCTTTGCTGAGGTCTCAGGTTATTCTGGAAGGGTGGGGAGGCGTCCACATAACCTGGACATGGGCATAGGGGTTGGTGATAAGTGTATAAAAAATACATTAAGAGAAGTTAGGCTCCTTTCAAAGTGTGTGTGGTGTTAGAGCTGTGAGGGAACAGGAGCTCCAGTCATGCAGAGGCATTATTTCATCTCCCTTGGGCGCACGAAGCTTCTGACAAGATGATGGCGTGAAGGTCAGCAAAGGTATCAATAATCTGAAGTAAACTCCTGCTTCACCCTCTGCTTTCAGGATTTCTTGGGCTTAGGATATTTTTCCAAGTGTCCCTCCCACTTTTCCCTCTTTCCTCTCCCAAGCAGTAACTGTGTTCTTTTCTTTGACGCCGGAAGGCTGGTCCCTTCCTTGCTGATGGAGGAGGGAAAATACTATCAGCCTGGTTTCAGCAGTGAGCTCAGCATGGTGATCTTGGCGTGCACACCCTGAGCTGTCTCAACTTCTGTAAATTAGTATTTAATGCCAGATGATGAAGCATGAGGTTGCAACCAAATTTCTGTGCAGAAGTCCACAGAAGCCAAGGGGCTAGTTTTTTTGTGGGGAGGGTTTTGGCTTTTTTTTTGAGTTTATGATGGTGCTTGGTTTGGCACCAGAAGGTGCAAAAGTAGATGTACACAAATGACTCCTGGGCAGGGTCCATGGTTCACAAGTGAGCTTGGGCACTTGCACAGAGACAGGGCTGCCAGCACTTTGCCTTGCTGTGCCTGATAACCTGGGCTCAAAGCAGCCCAGAATTTAAAGGTCCTTCAAATGAACCTCCCACTGAGTAATGGAGCAGCTGAAAGACATGAGGCTTCAGCATTTCCAGTTTGAGAAACCTGCAGGAGCTGGAAGGTAGAGACAGCATTTGCCCCCACAACACCCACCCCTGGGGCTCTGTTCCTTCCCTCAAGAGCAGATACTCACCTGGGAGCGAACTGCTCAGAAAGTGCAGCTTTTAGGCTGGCGGCTGAGGCTGTTGCCTCTCTGGAGACAATTGTGAGGCAATTTTGCACTCAAAGAACTCTTTAACATTACGAAAAATGCATTTGCAGTACAGGACTTTCTGCAGGAGGTTATGCCAAAGCATCGGTGCAGCACCGGTGGCAGTAAATAGGCTGTCGAGCTGAATGGCTGTCATCACGGCTGTTAGGTATTTTTATTGCCTGATATCATTTGGATTGCAGTCTGCCCAACTTTTCTTTTTTCTTCATCTTCAAAAAAGAAAACCCTAATACTTTCTCTATCTGAGATAGAGGTTTTACTAAGCCATCTTCCAAATTGCATCAGCCTTAAAAGATAGTACCATAATGGTGCAATTGCCTGGTCCACTGCTTGGAAGTATGAGACCTGAGGCAGCATCCACAGCAAAGATCAGTGCTTTGTGAAGGACATCTGAGGCTTATTACTTATCTGAAGCTAAAAGTAGTTGTTAGATTCGTTCTTAGAAAGGTCTTTTGGAAGGTGGGTGAAAATTAGACCTAAACAAGAAAGAAAAAATGTGCTTGGAGTCAGGTCTGAAAGTTTTCGTATTTGTAGGAGTATGGGAGGTTTTGTTTGGTTGAAGATCGATATTTTTTTGTTTGTTTTATATTAAGATAAACTCGGTCTGGAAAAAAATAAGAACGATCAGTTAAGCTAATGAATCAGGTGAATATCAGCACTTGAAGGAAGCAACTGGATGGAAAATAAACTTGTTTATTTTGTAACTCTGTAGGAATGTGTATTTTTTAAGGCAACTCCACTAATATAATATTGTCTTTATTAGGGGAAACTGTTAGAGAAACAACTGAATGTTGTCTGGAGCACAAACAATACTGACCTGTATAAAAGAATGACTTAAGATCTGCATATGTGGGAGATTTCTGACGTGTTTAAAAATTTTTTAAAAATCGATTCCATTATGATGCTAAAAAAGTAATTCTTCTCTTTTCTCTCTCTGCTTTTATGAGAGAATTCAAACCACTTCTGTCAGCTATTTCCCTTCTTTGTTCTGAATTACCATGTGTTAACTGCACATCTCATTCGTTCCCTTCTTGGCCGCAAATGTCTATTGCAGACAGTGCTGCCTCGTCCTCCTAGTTCTTTCAAAATTGCATTAGTGGTCAGGACGCCTCTAACACATTATAAAATTCTAATATGTCCTATTTCTGTGTGATAGGATAGTGCCTGTATCATTTGTGAGTCAGTGTAAAGGAAAATGCCATTAATTTGCACATTTGGAGTCTATTTTCCCTCTTTATTTGTTTCATAAGTGATTCTTCTGCTTTTTTGAAAATAATTATGTAGCTCATGAGTGGTTAAATGAGCAGCTAAACATTATCAGTTCTTCCTCTGACAGAAACTTGGAAGTGACCCTGACCTCTTTTCCATCTTTGAAGTATTTTTCCAGAGTCCCTTCGGTGGCTGATGGCTACACAACAGTTTGAGGCATCCAAGGAATTGATCCTCCAGTTCACACACAAGAACAGGATGAACACGGAAAGCGACATCAAAGGAGTGATGCCTGGTGAGTAGGACAGACAGACAACCACAAATCCCT
>NW_009712338.1:21197-56669 GCF_000703405.1 Apaloderma vittatum
GGCTGCATGTAGCATTGCTGCCCAGAATTAAATAATCTACTTACTGCCTGTAACATCATCGCAGTGATTCATTCATTCATTCATTCATTCATTTTGCTTTTCTTGAAAAACCATTCCAAACTCCAGCACTGTGTTTAAAATTACTTGACCCGTTGAACAGTCCAAGTAATTATAGTGCCGTACGTCTTTAGAGACATCTCTTGAAGAATTTTACCGTGGCTACAGAGTGCACCTTCATCCCTGTGTGCTGCTGGAAACTGTGTTTTAAGGAAGCTGCTGGCTGGGATCCTGCCCATCACACAGGTCTTATTTTGTTGGTTTGGAGAAGCCGCAGCACTCAGACACACAGTTCTAAAGCACCAGCCCCGTGGCAGACCTAAACCATCTTACAGTTCCTCTTTAAAGCCTTGCTCCAAGAGCTGTCTTGCTTTTCCTCTCCTGTATCATCGGAGTGATGCTACGCTGGAGGCAGGGGGGAGCTGCAAGCAGCAGCAGTAGGGTGAAGTTTTTGTCTGAGAGTCTAAATGATAAGTTCCTTGGTTTACTGACACTTTTAGGAAGAGATGACTCCTCCTATCACCGTGATTGTCACTATTTGAAATAGCCATGCTCCTGTCTCCCAGAGCGCTTTGCAAAAGAGAATGTGTGTGTGCCTAATTACAAGAAAGTTGAAGAGTTTCTGAATATTCATCTCGCCAGCGCACCTGTCAGATTTGGTTCAGGCTCTCCTCTTTCCTCTCACAGGCCTGACAGTGCCCATAACCACACATTTTACACTGCCACTTGCAATCTGTATCAGGCTCCCTGCTAGCCAGAAAACAATGGAAATGTTTCTTTCCACCCCCCGCCCCCTATTTCTGGTGTGGTCTGCAGACTGGGTTAATCAGCTTGTTTGCACGTGAATTGGGTGTCTGGGGTTACAGTTGTTGGATCCCTGTGGCACACAATGTGGCTTTGCAATGTAAATGCCATTTTTCTGGTAAAAATTTTGAAAAGCTCAGAGGTATGTGAGCAGCCATTAACCTAGTGATTTCCATCCCCCCTCATCACCTTTTTTCAGGTCTTCCCCAGAGTGAATGGCAGGTCTTGGAGAAAGTCTTATCTCTGTGGCAACAAAACGTCTCACACTTAGGCTTGGGAATTTCCCAACCAATTCTGAATTTGGCTTTTCTCAGCTTGTCAGCTTCTTGAATTGACAGATGTAATAAAGTGCATTTTAGGGGAAAGAAAAAGTAAATTACCTGAGTTTCTTTTAAATAGTCTGATAAAGATGCAACTGTATCCGAGAGGCATTTATTTAGGCCATGTATAAATGTTAATGTCAATGGAGGAATGCTAAGTATCAAAGTGCTTTTATGACTATTATTCTTGACTGATTACTTTTTCCAGCAGTTTAGTGATAGGGGTTCACTCCTGTTTATGGAGAGACTCCCTTTCCTGTGGAAAACAGCGTTATTCCACATCTTGACACTAGGGATTCTTTGCCTGCAGATAGACTGAGATGTAGCAGTTTTCAGTACATTAACCTATGTAAACTTTGTGCTACAGAATGTGGCTGTTTCCTCCTCCTTGCTGATGCTGGATTTGTTGGGGATATTTTTTGGATTTTTTATTATTTCTTCCCTCGCTTTTTCTCTTTAAAGTTTGCCCATACGTTACTGCTTTCCTGACCCAGCACAGGAGGAAAGCTGCATTTCTCTAAGGAGAGTAAGAGTGGAGCAGTATCAAAAGGATGAAATGAGCTTAAAAGTTTCGGAAGGACCTTCCCTCTCATTCTGATTGCATGGGAGTGTTGACAGAGTGAGGACAGGAGAAAAATAGAAATCCCAAATGAAGAACATGACCAAACCACAACCTGTGTATTTCCCAGTAAGCAGAAGAAAGCATTTCTTTGTTTTTGTGTGTTACAATCACATACTCATAGTTGCTGTTAACAGGGAATGGGTAAAGAACTGGGACTTATTTTGGAGAAAGGATGCTATTGAGCCTGATGCAGATACCCCCTATTTCCCCTTGATACCATTGTCGAGCTTTCCTGTCTACAGAAGGGTTTTTTGTTTGTGATTTGTTTTATTCTTTGTTTTCCATCTGAAGGGACTGGAAACTGTTTTGCACTAGTTAGAGGCTATTGGCGCTGTTGTTTATTATTCCTCACTGCATTGTCCTAACAGCCTCCTGTGATTGAATTACTCGCCATACATTTAAATGATAAACTGCTCACTTGCAGTCCCTTCCAGCTGGAAACCCCACTGTAATTTTACTCATATGTACCAGTCAAATTAGGGTATCCTGTATAACAGATCATTACAGGATTTACAGTAGTTGCACAGGTACCCATTTTGGCAGCTGATGAGTTCCATAATAAAAGGAAGTAGCATTCAAGTGGGTGAAGTGTTTCTGGGATGGAAGTAAATGCAATTTTGAATTGCTCTCCAAGCAATGAACAGCCTTATTTTCTTTTCTGAAGAATCACACCGTTGCCATCGCCTGCCAAAAGCTTTCACTGGTTCATTTCGCTATGCTGCCCATAGTGGAAAGTGCCACTAACCTTCTGTAACGCCTATTTGCTCCACAGGCAGATGGCCCATGTGTTGGGTGGGGAAAAAAAAAAATCTGCTGTTTTTAAATCAATTGATAGGGTAGGAGTGGTTTGCCAGTGCACTTGGAGATGTCTCTAAGGAAGAGTAAAGCTAAATGCCTGGAGAGTGGTCGAGCTGCAGTTGGAAGGTCCAGCAGCTTGGGTAGCAGCCCCTGCCTGGAGAAAATCAGCATGGCCACTTGATGGGCGATGCTCAGCCAGCAAGAGAGTATTTGTGGCAAACAAATTAAAGTGAGACAAGGAATGCTGATAGGAGTCCAGAGCATTGTAAATTAACTTTCCCCTTTTCTTCTCAATAAGCTGCCCCAGGGATGTAACGGTTGTGTCTGTTGGTTGCAAAACTGAAGGAGAGCTGCCCACTCCACAGCTCTGATGAGCTTTATTGTTGAGTAATTTGTGCACCTTGTGATTTTTGGCAGGAATAATTAGCCTTCATAAAGAGTTTTTTGGGTTTATGTGGTCATATTTTCTTGTTTAATGCGTATGAAATCTAGGTGTGCTAATCAGACCTGATTAAATCATCCCTGATGTTTGAGTCTCAAAATTCACCAGCTTGTCCTCTTCTAGAAATAAAAGTTTAAATTAGTTTTTACATCAAGGGAATGATTTTTATCCAACTGCATATTGAGATGCTATTTGTAAAACAGGCTTGGTGAGTTTTGTTGACAAATATTTCAAAACATTATCCAAAAAAATCAGCTTCCATCACAACCAAATGAAATATTTTGATAATATTGAGTTATTCACTGTCAGTTTCTCAAAAAAAATTTCCCATCTCTTCCCTGTTCCCCTGTGAAGCAAGAAACAAACATACATTTTGGTGCAGCTCTTGTTTGACCTGAGTGAAATAAATGCTAAGGAAACATGGAGATCTGTTTGAAGAACAGGGGAAAAGAGTGTTTAGGGGAATTGGAAATCCCAAATTGCCAGCTGTCTTGACACCTTTTAAAGGCTTGTTGTCCATTAGATGGCTTTCTTTATTTCGATAGGATGCGTGTTTTTTCTTTGTGGGGGGCGAAGTGTCTGTTTGTTGGCTGGAATGGAAAGGAGGTTGTAGGGAGGTGGGTGTTGGTCTCTTCTCCCAAGTAACAAGCGATAGAAGGAGAAGAAACGGGCTCAAGTTGCGCCGGGGAGGTTTAGGTTGGATATTAGAAAAAAATTTATTTACTGCAAGAGTGGTGAGGGGCTGGAACGGGCTGCCCAGAGAAGTGGTGGAGTCACCATCCCTGGAGGTATTTAAAAAAACGTGTAGTCGTGGGACTTCAGGACATGATTTAGTGGTCATAGTAGTGCTGAGTTGCGGGTTGAACTTGATCTTAAAGGTCTTTTCCAACCTTGATGATTCTATAACAGCTGCAAGCTGATCTTGTCTGTGCCAGCACCTAGTCCTGCTGGCATGTTCGGAAATGCACCTCTTGAGAAGCCATATCAGCAGTTACCTGGGCGCCAAGCTTGATGCTTCTATGGAAACCCACCCTTGTGCAGTTCTTCTCTTCCCTTGTGGTGGAAAACATTTCAGATATCCCATAATAGAAATACAACTGCTTATGTAGGCTGAATAAGAAAACCCCATTGTTGCTCATCTCAGCATGAAATTCATAGTACTTCTGTGGACAGGCAGGTTGTAGCTCTTCGTTTCCCAGGTTCCTTTCTAAGCTTAGAGAAATAATATTGATGTAATTACAAAAGCAGCCAGGAAAGATCAAGCATCAAAATAGATGTGAAGACTTTAGCATGCAAGACACATTTTGGAGAGGAAGAAGGGCTACAGTGGTGACAAGTACTCTGTGTGTGCATGTATGTGGATTGCAGTTAGGAAAGCTGTGGTTTTCTGGAGCTTTTCTTTTAATGAAAAAAAACCAAAAAAAAATTATCATTCATATTTCTTGATACTGAGCAACATGCTACCATGCCTTTTCTTTTATACATAAGCTTGTTTCCTGTTTTGTTTTGCTGTGTGTTTGGGGTTTTTTTTCCTAAGTCTGAGACTTGGATCCATGTTACTTGCATGCTTTTTTTTTTTTTATTTGGTAAATAGCAGAGGGAAGGATGAAAAAGCCTTATATCTGAAAGTTATTCTCTTCCCTAACAAAGGAGATTAACTCTCCCTATAAAGCTGTACTCATATCCTTAGATGATCACACCCACAACTGCATTGCTGTTCTGAAACTTGTGGTAGATGCAGAGACAGAGGTATTAGAGAAATAAAACGTGTTGGCTGGCCCCATAATACAGGTAACTTCAAGTGACGCTACTGTGCGCAAACCTTCCAGATGCGTTCCTTTATTAGATCCAGTTATTTGGTTGTTTAATGGTGCCAAACTTAAATATCCCATGCAAGTCCCAAGGGGCAGTCAGGTGAATGTGAGGAATTTAGTTAAAATGGTTCAAGGTGCTACTTGAAGGCAGCCTTTAAGTCTTACAAAGGACTGCATGTCAACCACAGAGATTTCCATCTCTTGTGTAACTAGCCAGTGATTTCTGTTGCCCTCTTTGTATGTTAAATCAACTTTCAGGATGGATTAGGTTTCTCCTGGTGCTCCCCTGTTGTCCAAGAGCAGGAGCTGATGGAGTTGGTGTAACTCTTTTAGGACATACAGTACATAAGTAATGAGTAACAAGGACAGAACTGATGAGTCTAAGTCCTCTCCTGCTGGCTAGGTGGTTGGAGGTGACTTAGAGGGGTAAAGGTGACAAGGAACTGGAGGGCGTTCATAGCTTTAGAGGGAAAGCTAGAGCATGGAGACCAAAGGGGCTGCAATCACTTGATTTCCCTTCCCTCCAGAACAAGCTGTCGAGCCCAAGGATTCAGTCTCAGCACTTTTTTCTTGAGAAATCTAATCTTAAAGCATGTGCTTCCCCACTCCGTAGTGCCCAGCTCACCTGCTCTGCCTGCTGAGGTGTCCTCCATAGCTCCAGCAGCAGAGAGAAGCAATGCATGTGTAGGTATCTGAAAACTCCCAATGGACCAGATAAGGCTCTGCACACTGACATTTGAGGTGTTCTTTGTGTTGTGGCGTTTTGCTTGGTTTGGTTTTCGGGTTTTTTTTACGTTGCTAATGTTAGAGGAATGTGAACATTGGCAAGTCATGCTCTGGGAATTGCAAGAGATCAGGTTGCCTGGGCAACCCTTGCTTGGCCTCCTGGCATGAAGGCATGATGATAACAGCCTTTAATAACATGATTACGACCTATTTTTTCCACAGGGCATAGGATGGACGAATCAGTGCATAGGATGGACGATGCTGTGGGAATGAAGCTGTTGTCTGTTCCTCATTTGTTGCAGAATTTGGAAGGTGTGTAGTGAATGAGGCAGAGGGTTGCAGAAGGAAAGAGGACAGTCTTGGGGAAATGAAGCTGAATGCCTCCTGAAGAGCTGTACTTGTTCCCTGAGTCTACCAGGGATGTTCTTGTACGATGATGGAAATTTCCCCGGAATCAGGCTCTTTCAGTGCTGTCACTAACCACAATTTCTTCAGTGTCTATCTCTGACATGTAATTCTGGGGTTTGATTTGCAGAGCACTGGGAGCATTTATATCAGCACCTACTAGGGATGGGTGTTGCTGCATGATTTTTCTCATTCCGGACACAATTCATCTGTATTTTATCTCCCTGCCTGCAAACCAGGAATAATCTTTGTCCTTACTCTTACAAGAGTGTGGTGGAGATAATTTCATTGATACTTATAAAGCATGTTGAATATTCTGACAGCACTGTAGGAGTGTCTCTGAGGAAAGTTGTGCTTTTGCACGCACTGGAAGGTTTGGATAATAAGGCTCAGGGGCATACGTTGATCAGGAAGGGTAGAAACATCATTAATAGTTGCCCATTTGCTGACTGCAGTGAGCATTCTGGGGGAAAAACTAATGTGCAGTCGTTTAAGTGCTGTATCATAATGCGTCCGAGCAGTTGAAGATTGCAATGGCAAGCTTATGTCTGGCTTTTCCTACCTTTTTGTAAGTGTAATTAGAAGTACAGGAATGATACAAATTATTGCAATCAGTCCTTTGCTATTGTAATCATTGAGTTACACAGTTGCTCTCATGGAACGAGCTTCATTTAAAATTCTGGCCTTTGTTGAAAGGCCAGTACAGATTCCAAATTGTTCTTATACTGAAGGGCATTTTATCATTCAATTCAAATACACTGTTGCTCTCCTGGTTCTTTGTCTTTTTTCCTTTCACTTTTGCTTCTGTCTGGGTCTATCTTTATCTTCCATCTCTTTTTTCCCATGCTATGTGAGCAGACCGCATCTTCGTTCCTTTGCTGAGCTGAAGTTCTCCTCTATCTCTGCTCTTTTATGAAAAGGCTTGCCAAAGCTTTTGTTTCTCAAATATTGATGAACAGAATTGTAAGAGAGCACCAGTATTTCATTTTATGAATTGCAAATACTTTGTGGACACAATAAGCTCGTGCCTTATAGCCACTTGTGCTCAAGGAGTGTGTAACCAAGTTCAGCACAGAGTTCGCTGAAAGCTTATCTTTCAGCAAAAACATTTCCTATTAGTCCCTGAGTCTCTTACCTTGTATTTTGCATTTTTACTTGCTTTTGCCACACAGTGTCTCAAGCTCACCCAGTTCCTTCAAATGTCCCATTTCTGTGCTCTCCTGCTGGCAGTGCCTCACTTTGTCACCAGCAGATTTCACTGGCACATTCCTAAGGTTTGTGCAAAGCTTCCTAGTGAGAATTATTAAACAAGATATTTGTTAAGAATAAAACAAGTCGCCCTGCCGCTAACCTCCTGCCATCCACTTAAGAGTTTCATTTTTCTATCCCTTATTGCTGTCTGCCCATCAGTCAGCACCGTACCCACTCCATAATTGCTGTATGTGACTTGATAGGCTTCAACACTCCTTCACTGTGAGGCTTTTCAAGACATGCAATGGATCAAGCTGCTGGTCCCCCATGACATAAATAAATAAATAAGGAAAAAAGGGAGTTCATGGAGACAGAAATCTTGGAAGGTATAAATAACCCTGCGTACAAATAACTTGGTATGGCTGAGAGTAGGTTGCTTCAGCTCTGCATTTCAGACTGATCTACCTCCTGCTGCAGCGCTGTCGTGCTCCGGCGATTGACTGAGCCTCCGTGCGGGGCTTCCGTAGCTCTTTTCAGGTTCAAAGGGCTACTGACAGTATCATGTAGCAGCCAGAAAAACCCAGCAGAAGTCCATCACCATGGGACACTTGTCATTTTGGACATCCTTTCTCGGCGGCCTGATCTGGGCTTTGTCTAGTCTGTCTTTGCCAAGTGATGCAGCGGTGGGTGGGCTTCATTCGAAGGCTTTAAAGATGTTTTCTGATTTTTGGAAGCTGCTCTCCTGAAACGCGGAGGATCCCATGAGAATTCAGCAGTGTTGGGAGCTGGAAGCTGGTAGGGTTCCCCTCCCTATGAGATTTTTAAAGTCTCCCAATGAATAGTTTTAATTTCCACCAAGATACAAAGAGTTAGCTTGTTGACAGTTTTCCTACTGCATCCCTGAATAGGAAGCCTAGAGTGTGTGTGGGCTCCAGAGTATGGGAAAACTCGTAACGGGCCTCTGAGTAAATGGATAAAAACATTTTTTTATTTTCCACACATGCCCTTCTGGTAAATTAGAACTTAATGCAAATTCTTTCTGAACTGGTAACTTGGTGCAAAATCAAAGAGTAAGTTGAGGGTTGGGGGAGTTTTCCTGGTATTACTCCAGTAACTGAGCGCACAGCAGTTTGCTTCCATGGAGTTTTAATAGGCGTTGGCTTGACTTTGCTGGCAGGATCTGAATGTTGACCTGTGAAGCTCAGACAACCCAGGAGCTGCCGTTCTCCCGATGCCCATCAGTCAGTCAGAGCAGGTCCTTTCGTGCAAGCTGGCTGCCTCCAAAGACATCAGGCCACTTAAATGAGAGCCAGTTATGTAGCTAATGCCTCTTTTTGCAGGTCGCATAGCTTATGTGTTGCCATCTGAATTATATTTTAAGTATTGTAAATGATTAATCTTTGCAGATGTTTTTTAGTGGGGTTTTTTGTGAATGTCTGACTGGTTTATATACATATAAATAAAGGAGGGAGGAGGTAGTCAGAAAGTTGGAGTTCAAGAGTCACTCATCTAAGGCAGGTGGCTTAGGTTTGGAGTTGTAACACTTTGTAAAAGGATGGAGGAGTAAATAGCTGGTAGAGCCTGAAGGTTTGCGGCAAAAAGTTGGGTGCCGTTTGCATTCTTTGGTGTAGGGTTTGAGGCCAGATTTTTAAAATTTTTTTTCCTCCTTTAATCTTTATAATGCAGCTGCATCTGAAACCTCCTTTCAGACATTTTTGATATAATGATGCTGTGTATCCATGGAGGATAACCCCCATCAGAGCAGAAGCAAGGGTCCACTGAAAGGAGGCAGGGTAGAGAAGGGGTGAAATCCCCATCGAGTGTGATCCCTTGCTGCAGCTGAAGCAGAGGAGGTGTTGATCAGATCATGGAACCTTCAGGCTGTCTGTTACTTGAGGGTAGAACAGCAGTTCAGTGGAAAACACTAATCAGAATTAGTTTGGAGGGACTGATTTGTAAGAAAGGTTAAAAGGAGGACTGAGTGCACGAGAGGGATGCATGACAATAAAGAAAGAACGTATGGATTGTAGCAACCTCTAATGTATGAACAAAGCTGGAGTGGAGGGCAAAATAATGTTTGGCTCCGAGGAGAAGTGCGACAAAGGCAAGTCTTGCTTCTTGTAATGTTATTAAGTTGTGGCTCAATAAAGCACGTATCAACAAGAAAATCTACTTTCTCTTCCCAAAGAAAAAAATTAAAATGGTTTTGAGAAACAAAACCAAACCAAACCAACAAACAAAAAAAGAAAGATCAAGGAATATGGCATAAGGGACTGCCTTCTGCTGACAGAAGAGCAGACTTTTTACTTTGACCAGCCAGATCTGGTCATTCTTAGACAGTTTGAGGATGAACCCTTCTGTCCACCTGAAATCTGCCCAATGAGTGTTGTTTGGGTTGTGATTTTCTTTGTTACCCTTCAGCTGAAATAGTAAACAGTCATCAACAGCTTTTCAAAACCTTGTGCTGCTTCTAGTGCTTGTTTTGACTTTTTTGTGATAGAAGGTTTGGCTTGGGCTCAATTATAGGCTTTATAACTATATTTTATCTCACTGCTTCAGTTGTTCTGAAATATTTTATTCCCACCTACCCTTTCCAGAATCTTGCTACAAAAGTCATTTTGACCTTGCTCTTTGAGATTAGGTGCCATCTTTTTTATTGCTTTTTCTCTTTAATATTGCCATGATCCATTGCTGAGCCTGCTGAGTGCTCCTGCAGTACAAATATTAATTTGACCAATTTCCTTTTTTGCTCCACCTCTGTTTTTATGCTTTTGTGAGCTTCATGCGGTGTAACTTCTGGGGAGAAATTGGCATGATCAGGTAGTAAGGAAAGTAGTACAGCAATATTCTACTTACGTACAATCATTAACGTAAAATACCCTTTGCTGCTTTTCTCAGAAGGTTCTCTGCAGTTACTCGAGATAGAAGACCAGGAGTGACCTGTGAGCAGGGAATAGCTCAATTGTTTGCACATAAATATTGTTTATTTGAGTTATTATTTTCATGATACAATTTCCAGATAACAGCAGGCAAACATTTTGTTTGTAAGTTTAGGGTGATTTGTCTCATATCTTCCCCCCCAGTGGCTTGCCTTTATTTTTCCCTGTCTGACACCTTTTAAAGAGATGGTTATTCAGTGGGGTAAGGTGTAGGTCGGGGCAGGCCAGATGACTCTGGCTCTGTGCTCTGAAACGCAAAGCCATCACAGCTTGTGGTGCCCAAGGATTTGTTTTAAAAGAAATGTTTTCTGTTTAGAGCATCCGTCAGAACAATTTTAAATATTTGAAATGGGGAGGGAGGTTGGGAAGAGAAGAGGATGAGCTGACAGTGTCCTAGCATCCTCTTTCAGAAACGTGTATTTGAACAAACCTCAAAAAATTCCCATGAAGAATTGAGTTTGAGCTCCAGGCCTTTCCGTAGCTTTTCAGGTGTGTGTTGCAGGAAGGCAGGAGGTCTTGGAACTGCACAAGCACAGTCCTGCCTGTGGGGAGGGTTAAAAATTAACAGAATCCTGAAGTTCTTCAGGAAATTTTATACCATACTTGCTAGGATCAACCTCTGTGCTGCCCTCATTTTATGTACGCATTTTAAACTGAGAGAAGGTTTGGGGTGTGAACGGAATTCTTGGATAGTTCTTCAGCTCCAAGAGGTTAAGGGAGGCCTGGAAGAAAAGGGGGGGAACCCAGGGTGGACTTTAGGCAGGTTGTTTAGCATTTTTAGAGCCGCTGTTAGTGAAATCAGTAGTGTTCTGCTCTCCAGAATGTCCCCTCATAAAATCTGTAGTTCACAAGCAAAGCTTCTACTCCTTGTTCTCCCTGATGGAAGAATAATTTTGCCTTTTTTTTTTTCTTTTTTTTCCAGAGCTGGAAAAGGAGATTGCCAGGAGACCGAAGAAAGTCTGCATCGTCAAAGTGGTGGGAACCAGGAACCTGTGGAAAAACATCGTAGTATTGTGTGTGAACTCGTAAGTCTGATCTCCTTCTGCTGGCATAGTTGTGTGGTTGGTGAACTGGAAGCAATAACAGGAAATGCTGAGGAAGCTCCTCAGTTTCCCAGTGTGGGACCCTTCACTGGTGTCTCTGATAAATGATCCTGGAAAAACACCAGCTGTTGCAGGGAATTATTTTTTTATGGCAAACGTGAGAAAACTCACTGGCAGTTTTGGGGAGCGGCATCACGTGCCTTCTTAGGTGTCGCGCTGCAAGTGCTTTGCTATCACCAGTGGTCTCGCGTGTCCATGTGCTGGTACACGCTCACACATGAAACGTCTGCTGCTGGCATCCTGGGTGGGATTTTTGAAATCGTTAATGCCACAGGAGCGCAAGTTCAAGGTGTTTACATCTGATACAGCAGCGTCGCAGAGGAAGATGTTGCTTGCCAGTAAATACAAGCCTGCTCCCGTGGATCACAGCTGTCCTTGTCAGGTCTTCAAGAGCGGGTTGCAAAGTGCTTCAGCTCTGCCATGGACGGGGCATGCATGTCTTGCACGGAGCAGTGCGATACCTGCATGTGAAGATTTTGTGTTGGACTTGCTTCTGTGGGCATCTGCCTGAGGGCTTTACAAGTTACAGGCTCTAAGACCTTCTGTCCTCAGTTGAGCACCTGGTAAAGAGGAAAGAGATGGGCTGCAAATTCAGCCTCTAACCAAACCCAACTTCTGGGAAGGCAGCGGCAGTGGATTTTCTAGTTTTCTGATTATATAAAATGCCTATTTGAACTTCTCTCATGGTTTTTTTTCAAAGGAGAGGTGGAAAGAAGACAGGAACCCCCCCATGCTTTGCTCTGTTTAAACATATGTAGCTCTTTTGTGGCTTTCTCTTGACCACTTCAGGGCCCTATTCCACAGCATTCACGCCTGTTAAGAGGCTCGTGGGTCAGTCATTACCCAGAGAGGACAGCCCTGTGCTGGGCAGGTAGTCGCCCAGAGGCACAAGGACTTCAGAAGTCAGTGCTGCGTGTTACCATGTGCAGAACTAACTCTGGGTTTATGGTTTTTGTGTGTCTCTCCCACCTACTAGTGGGTGACTGACTCCCTGTTCTGAAACAGTGTTTTCCTTTTAGGCTGAGCTGGTAGAATTAATAGCCAGCATTAACTGTATTAGTGAAAAATGTTTGTATGGGGAATTCCACCCCCCCTCCTCCCTCACCCTTTTTAATTATGTACATTTGGAATTTCCCTAAACCAGAACAAGGCAGCCCAAAGAGGGACTTCTGGCAACAGCACACAGAGGGTGTTTGCCATCCAAGTTGCATCTGAAGCAGATTTGTGTTTGAGGAAATAGCTTTCGTGTTTGTTTTTAGGGGGTGGAATAAAAAAAAGAAAAACACAACTATTGCATTTTAATTCTGTTGTTCCTGTTAGATGGGGCTGTGCTACGTTTTCATAGTGTGAAAAATGGAGAAGGAATATTTGGCAGGGAATTATGAGACGTCAGGGGAGATGAATTTCTTTAGTTTTAAAAGCAACTGTTCTGAGCTCCTCAGCAAGTTAAGATAATACAGTAATTCCCGGGGAAGCAGGCTGGAAGGCAAAGTGCGGATGATACATTGATTTAGTTTATAGGTCATGAACTAAATAACAACTTGAGCAAGTGTGTTTGCATGCACAGAAGAGCGAGATACACACTGCTTAACTCTGCCCTCTTATGAAATATTGTTTTGCTGATTAATATTTCACTTATGGGAGGAGTCTGTTACAATTTAGATATCCAGAGCAAATGACATACTTGCATGACAGCAAGTACTGGTGATGGGTGTTTTTTAGTGGGGAAGGTGTTTGGTATTGGGGGTGTATTTTTGAACTGTAGCATTGATTCACAAGATTGCGAGAGAAATTCCCCAGACCCTGTGCTGTCATGTAGTCAGCAGTTGCGTATTCCCCAAACTGTTTCTGTACTTACATTAAAATCCAGTTTACACCGACAGTGCTTCAAACTCCTCACATTCAGGAGGATAGAGCTGTCTCAGTGTAATGTACCTGCCATTCATTTTTTCAGAGACCTGCGTCCCCACCTGCCACTCTGTCAGGCACAATTAATTTGTGACGTGAGGTTTGCCTGATCTAAAATGTCAGGGGCAGAAGGCCCTTGCTGCCCAAGGTATTTGTAACTCTTCAGTACGAGGGCAGCAAGACTTTGGAATAAATTGCCCAGAGATGTTGTGGCTGCCCCCTCCCTTGAGGGGTTCAAGGCCAGGTTGGAGGGGCTTTGAGCAACCTGGGCTAGTTGAGAGGCGTCCCTGCCCATGGCGGGGAGGTTGGGTTAGATGATCTCTAAGGTCCCTTCCAGCCTAGGCCATTCTGTGATTCTATGAAAATGTCAGGGGCAGAAGGCCCTTGCTGGCAGAGGTATTCGTACTGTGGTGGGGCAGGTGGGAGCAGTGACCTTCCATAGCAGCTCCACTGCAGTTTTGCACCATGTCAAGAGTGACACTGGGACTTCTCATCTGACTTCTGTACGTCCAGACTTCTACACTAGCTTCTTTTTCTTTTCCCCTTCTTTCTTCCCCCTTCTATTTTTTCCCCTTCTTTTTTTCACCCTTCCTTTTTTTCCCTTCTTTTTCCCCCTTCCTTTTTCCTTCTTCCTTTTTTTGCTTCTTGTTTCCCTTATTTTCCTTCTTTATTTCCTTTTATTTTTTCCCTTTTTCCCCCCTTTCACCCCTCTCTTCACCACTCTTTTTCCCTTCCCCCTTTTATTCCCTTCCCCCTTTTATTCCCTTCCCCTTTTTCCCCCTCCCCCTTTTTTCCCTTCCTCCCTTTTTTCCCTTCCCCTGTTTTTTCCCTTCCCCCTTTTCTTTCTCTTCCCCCTTTTCTTTCCCCTTCCTCCTTTCTTTCCCTCCTTTTCCCCTCCTTTTTTCCCCCCATTCTTTTCCCCTTTTCATGGAAGGCAGGGAGAGATAGGAGAAAAAGGAATGAAATGGATGGCAAGATGCGGATCACTGGCATCACAAAGACACTCTTAAAGCAAGACATTGCTATGAAGGGTGGCATAAATGGTGTAGATTGAATTAAATTGTATTGTTTCATAAGTGTAATAATCATTGCCGCCGCACGCAAGACTTCAAATACTCGTTTCTAAGCGGGGCTCAGCTGTAGCAGGCTGGCTTGGAAAGTGAGATGCAGCCTTTATTAGTACGATGAAATGCCACAGGCCCACGGGTCTTCCTGGCACACACATCTGTACTGCACGGTGTTCTGCTGTCCAAGCACAGAGGCGGCTGCTTCGCAGCAGTGCTGGCTCTGTGGCCATCAGCAGATGGAATGGGAAGAGATGTCCTTCTTGAGATACGGGAGCTCTGAAATACGTTGGAAAAGCCAATCGTGCACTACAAGTCCTGATAAAGTTGGTCATACCCCAATCTTGAGCAACAAATGAAGCCAGTAGATTGCCAAAGTCTGGTTGAATTGAGTTTTTCTTCTGTTTCTTATGATCATTGCTTATTTTTACAGTAGCACCTAGAAGTCTCCATTGAGTCTTTTTGCACCAGGTGTTATATTCCTGCAGCAGCAGAATTTTCTCCTGTGCTAAGATGTTCCTACACTGAATTACTTGCCAGAGTGTAATTGCCTTCTCAAGAATGATCTCCTTTTGCCCTCTCCTGTTTCCCCTAGGCTGACTGGTTACGGCATACACCACTGTTTTGCAAAAAGCATGATGGGGCACGAAGCGAAGATGGCGATTACCCACAACTTCTATGCGGACTACTACACCATGGCTGGGATTGCGCTGGCGTCCTGCTTGGCCATGTGCCCTGTGGTCGGGTTTCTGGGGAGGAGAGGAGGACTCTTGCTTTTCATGATCCTTACAGCCCTGGCATCACTTCTGCAGCTGGGCCTTCTCAACTGTGAGTTGGAAACGAGAGCTTTTCGGGACCAATTAAGGCTGTCATGCAAACAAGGGACCAGATAATAATAGCGTTTCCGTTGCTTTTCTCAGATCTGACATGCTGTACACCTGCTTAATTTAAGAAGTTGAATTTATTTGAAGGATTCCCCAAACGCTTGTTGTCTTAGGTTCATTAACAAAAGGCATGGGTTCTGGATGAGTCCCCACAGTGCAGCTCGTTGAGTGTTGGGGCTGTTTCTAGAGCTGTCGCTTAAAAACAAACAAACCAAAACCACCTTTAATTCTACGTCAGTGAAACACCCTCTCAGGAAAGAGCTGGAAAGGGAAAACTTTTCCACTTGAGTCTGCTTCTTGAATAGTCCCCAAACAAACAGTTGTTAAAGGAATAGGTGTATGTCCTCTGCCAGCTCTGAGCATCTTGTTACATGCAAGTAATATATGGGTAGCAAGGCGTAGCTGAGACACCCTACTTTTAACATGGCCTGTGTGTATAGTCCATGTGACCATGTATGCATGACTTCATGAGGTGACAACAGCTTTTCAAATGGGTTATTCCTGCCAAAACAGCAGTGTCTACCTCCTCCTTTGTCCTACCGCCCCCCTTTGGCTCTTTTGAGCTGCTTCAGCCGTTAAAAATGCTACAGAAATACTCCCTTTCCTGTATTTTATTTTATTTCCTTTTCTTAACTTTCTGTTGGTTGAGGAAGTTGGATGTGATGTATCAGAGAGGTTTTGAAGCAGAGGCAAGGTGGGATGTGCTTTTCCACTCTCACAGTTCCCAATCATTAGACCCGTGTTCTGTGAAACCTCACCCCAAAGGAAGGGGGAAGAGAATTGAGACATGCTTTGGACAAACTGGCTATGAGACGAGCACCAGAACACTGGAGGTTTTTGTTTTTCATTTCTAAGTTTAGAAATAATTAAGGGTTTTAATGGGAAAAAGTTTTTTGCATTGAGGATGGAAAGATTTCACATTCCCGCATGGTGAAGGCAGCCCTGAGCCAGCAAGAGCTGTCCATGTTTACAGACCGTGTTTCCTGAGCATTTACTAAGTTAAACTTTAATGAACATGCTATTTGTGGGAGTGTAGGAGGGAAACAGGGAGCCTCTTTCATGCCGTGGAGGAAACTCCAAAATCGCGTGTGTACGCTCCCAGCTTGGCACAGATATCCGTGTACCCGTTGAGCACCCATTTACCATGTGGGCATGTCCCAGCTGAGAGTCGGAGAAGCCCTCTGGCCCCATCTCATCCCCAGCCCACTGAGGGATGTGACCATTCCCATGCAGATGCACGCTCTGTGTGTGCAATCTCCCCAAACCCCACGTTCTTGTAGTGGTGTCCATCAGGGTTTCTCTACACTAGATTAATCTATTTTTATTATTATTTTTTTAAGGACATTAGATGTTTGTTGAGGTAATAACCATGCAATTGCTTAGTGGAAAAACAATATGCCAAAACGCACTCCAGAGCCACTGGAAAACCTTTGAAAAAAAAGATTTTTCAAAAAAAAGGGGTAAGGGAGGCGGGGAGGAATACCCTGTAGGAATGATTACAACCTTTTCCATAATGGATTTAGCTGATTTTGTGAGTGAAGTTGCTAAAACTAAGAGCAGCCATGGGCTCCGGCTGCTTGCTGCTGCATTGGCACCCAGGCTTCTCTCAGTGCTGTATCTCTGTCAGCCCTTGCCCCTTTCTTTGTGAGAAGAAGACAAAAATTTGAACTTCAGAGCAGCTTGTCTCCCCTTGCTCTAGACCATGCCCCCCTTCTTCCTCCAAAGAGCTAGACAGTACTGGAGGAGAAGCAATGACCCTGCTGATTATGAAATCTGTTACAGCCTCCCATGTGTTTTAGCTTAGCATAATTGGGGTGTAATTAGCAAAGGAAACCAGAATTTGAGAAGGAGGGTGAGAGGGGTATTCTCCATCAGCAGCAAACCCCTGAGACTTGCCACGTTCAGTCCTCCCTCCGAACCCCAGGGTGTCACCTTGGATGTCGCAGGAGCCTGGTGGGAGATGAACCTGCAGAGCTGAGCCCAGCTTGTGCCAGTGCCCAGTACTGGGCAGGGAGCGTGGCAGCTGGTGGCTAGTGCGACACACAGACCACCAGCTCAGGGTTTTGGTGAGGAATAGGTCTCCCACCAGAGCGGGTGTGCTGATGCCCAGAGTTTTGCTCTCCAGCTGAAGCCTCTGTTGGCCGTTCCCTCAGGGCTGCAGCAGTTTCTCTTCTCCCCCCTCGTTAACGACAAAGAGGCCTTTGTGTTAATCCCAGTGGTAATTCTGGGGCTCTTAAATATGCTTTACTACTGCTAACTGTTTGTTATCACTGTCTCATTAACATGCTGTCCTCCAGCGGAAAGAGCCCTGGAAATGGCATGTCCTATCAGGTGGCCACGGGAGGATGGGCATGGGAAAGGAGAAGTGTATGCTGCTCCTAGAGAAGAGGCTAGGGTGGCGTGTGGGATTTACCTTTTTTTGTTGTTCTTTTCCTTTGGATGAATAAGCATGTAACAACAGTATGCGCTGGTTTTCTCTCCCTTTTTCTCTTCTTTTTATCTTTGCCTAACTTCAATGGTCTTGGATCCAGTGATTGGAAAATACAGTCAACTTCCAGACTCAGGTATGGTTTACGGTCGTTTCTCGGTGTAGCATCCCCTCCACGTAGTCTGACTCTCCTCTGCAAGAGGTACAGAGGTCCCCCAAGGCTTGTTTTCACATACAGGGCAAGGCTTTCTCAGAAAAGCTCCTTCTCAAAATCAACATTCCCCGTTCTGTCATTTTTGGCATGACGTTTCCAGAAAGATCTGAGATGCCAAAGTCTCTTCTGATAAGGGGACCTAGGCACCTCAGAAAATACTTCCCCAAGTACCTTATCCCAGCCTGAAGTACCGTAATAGCAATGCAGTGACAGGCTACTGGGGAACAAAATTTACCCTTATGTATTTGATTTAATGGACCTGTCCTTGCTCAGCTTTTCCAAGGTCTCTTTTGCCGAGCAGTCATGACTGCCCACAGGGGCTGAAGCAGCCTCACCCGTTATGCGAGAATTGCCAGGGAGCCTCAGAGACCCATAGCTTGCATGGGTCCTTGCCTCTTGGCAGTATTTGCTTTCTCTCCCAGAGTTGAGGTGCATTGCAGAAAGGGTGTAGCCCTGAGTACATTTTGGAAGTCGGAACCCAAGAGCTCCCAAATACCTTTTTCTCACCCGAGAGCTGATATATTCAGCAAGAACAAGAGCAGGTGTTACTTTTTGTTGGATCCAACCCTGAGAGTGCATCTGCTTGCCGCTGCATGCTCATGAGCAGCCCTTTCTCCAGGCAGATCTTAGGACTTGGCTGGAGGAAGGTGGGTAGAGATGCTGGCTTCAAAACTCCAGTCCTCTCCCCAGCGCTCCCATCAGGCACAGTGTGTTCCCCTCATATGGTGCAGTAGTCTCTGTGAACAACGTGGCTTCCTTGCTGCCTGGGACGGACCACGTGAGCTTGGACAACCCCAGATTAGATATCCCGCCTCTGCCTGCAGAAGTGGCCAGTGGGGTTCCAGTGAAGCATGTATTAGAGGGCTGGTTAGCTCAGTGGGTTGAGCACAGTGCTGAGAACACTGAGGTCCCGAGTCCGATTCCCATTCGGTCCTCATGTGTTGCCGGATCTAGTCAAGAGGTGGCGTCCCTGGCCCGTGACAGGGAGGTTGATTAAAATGATCTCTGAGGTCCCTTCCAGCCAAGGCCATTCATTCTATGATTCTACCATTGTCGTCATCGGTCCTCATGTGTTGCCGGATCTAGTCAAGAGGTGGCGTCCCTGGCCCGTGACAGGGAGGTTGATTAAAATGATCTCTGAGGTCCCTTCCAGCCAAGGCCATTCTATGATTCTACCATTGTCGTCACGTCCAGGAGAGTTTATTCTAGCTCCATTTAGATTTACTGGGGTTTCTCCCTGTGCTTGATAGACACTGCTTGCTCACAGAAACATTGCGGCCATCCAGCCGTGAAACGATTGAGCAAACAGCCTTGCTGGACATGGTGACTTAGGGGAGCGCTTCACCGTCCTTGGCACCAGCTTTTCTAGCCCAGAGTTGTCAGGCAAAGGCTGCCAGGCTGGGGGTTACAACAGTTTGCAGACTGATCACATGCAGGAGCTTAGCACAGAGATGGGAGCACTTCCCTTTCCTTCTCCTCTTGCCCTGTGAGCCTCTCCAGTGCCTAAGCCACCGAGCTGTACCAGATGTTTGGCAGCTTGATGAGCGCTGTGTGCCTCCACTTGTCTGTCAAACGTGGGAGGGAAGTTACTGGTGCCTAAAAGACTGCCCAAAGATGTGTATTTTTCTTGGGGTTTTTACCTTTTTGTGGTGGCTGGGCATAAATAATTCAGAGCTCACTGCAATTTTTGGCATGACGTGATGGTATTTTTTTTTCCACATATGTATGTGTCTCGGGGAATGGATTTTATAAACACCAGTTTTAAATTAGTATTACAGAAATGACTCAAATTCTTATCTCGGGATAATGAGTAACATAAACCTGTTTTCTTGTTTTCTTCCGTGGAAGTTTGGCCTCATTCTCACTTTTTATGAATACACTTGTCTTGGCAGGTATGAGTGACAGCATCAAAGACAAATTCTCTACTGCGTTTTCCATCGTGGGTATGTTTTCGTCTCATGCCGTTGGAAGCCTCAGCGTGTTCTTCTGTGCTGAAATCACACCCACAGTAATCAGGTGAGACATTGGGGGACATCGGGATCTCCCCTTCAAAGGATGGGAATGAAATTATCCTCATTTAATTGGTAACTGGCTGTGTAACTTAACACATTGTACGGCAGGGGAAATCCCCCGTAATTGGGGACCTCGTGGCAATTTTTGGGCTGCCCTTTGATTTAGTGTCACTGCAGTAAATGCCAGTCTGTAGACAGAGAGGCTTTGTTTCCGATGGCTCCACCTCGTGTCCCGTTGCGGTGGTTATCAGCAGGCCAGGAATGCTACAAATTGCATTTGTTTGCAGCGCGATACAGGCTCAAACCCTCAGCTTAACCAGATCGTGTGGTTGAGCCGTGTCACTGCTTCGCTTCCTCTCCCAGATTTGTGCAAGCAGTGACCATGTGAGTCTACGGCTTGACATTAAAAGAGAAATTCCACAAGTGTGCAGGGGAGTATGTAGGTGCAGGCAATCCCTGCCTCCGCAGGGCAAGTTAATCAGCGCTTTGGTGGAAAGGAGGTGTTGCAACACATGGTGATGAATGCTTTTGGTGCATCTAGGTGCTCTGCAAGTCTGCTTCTCCTACAGCAGCAGCAGTGTGAGTGGTCTGCCCTTATTGCAGAAAAAGTCTGTCTTTCTCTTTGCTCCCAGATCTATCTCAGTGGAGGCTCAAAGTTTTTCTAAGGAGGATCGCTTTCATCCCAGGCAATAGCAGAAATCAGGCAGATGATCTCTGCTGGAGACCTTCCCATAAAATGTCTTTGTATAGTCAGTTTTTTGTACAGTTTTATGTGTTTGCTGTTATCTTTTACAGCACAAAGGTTGTGCTTTTGTATTCTGGATTATGCTTTAAGCAGTGCCACAGCAATTCAGGAGACCGCCCTGACTCCATTGAATTTCCCAGGAATGTAGGTCACGTATGGCTGGGAGGGGGAGAGGGCAGAGGGAAGAGGATACTTTCTTTTTTTTTTTTCCCCCTCCAAATTATGTCTTTTCAATAACTTTGCAAAGGTATGATAGCAAAACTGTCAGCTGAGTAGCCAGTCTCCTTGATCCGTTGCCTTTTCTTCCAAGCTGTCTTACTTTGTGAATGTATTTTTCAGATAATGTTATTTCCACAGGGAAAGCCAGTGTGAGTGGTGAGGAGATTATACAGCAGCCTGCAACACTAACAGCTATTTACTTATGTGCATGTCAGTCACTTTGGTGGTTTTATGCCTCTTTAATTTTCTCCTTGTCTCTGTCTGAAAGACGCGTAGATAAGGAATTGGCCACATCAACCAGGAGAGAATCTGCCAAGTAGGGTCAGATGCGCAGTGTGAACTTAGCCAGCTTTTTTCCTTAAATCACTTGCATTGGTACAGGGAAGGGGGCAGAATCCTGGCTGGGAGCTGAAATTCAGCTTCCCCTGACTCTGCTGGGTAACACCAGGCGAGTGACAATAGCTGGATATGCCTCAGGGGCCCCGTTTATTAATAGGGGTGATGACACTGCAGTGCTTTGCGGTCCTACCACAGTGAAGCTCTTGACAAGATCCACTTCGGGCTGTAACTATGAAGGGGAGCTCAGGACGGTGCAGAAACCTATCTTGGGCAGAGATGTGGTTAAGCTGCCTTGTTTCTTGTGTTTCAGTGGGATCTGGCTGCTCCCTCATAACCTGTTCTCCAAAATACTGCCTCGGATGCCCTTCAGCATTTCAAACCATCTTAATATGCTTTTGTTTGAATCTCAAGGAACCTTAAGGAAAAGGGAGGCAGAGAGAGCGTTGGGGCAGTCTCTCTGGGGATCAAATCCTTTACCTGTAATCCTCCATCCCTGAGGGAGGAAAACAGCACTGCCCTTACCGCCGGGTAGCGGTGGCACAGTAGCAAAGCCATAGCGCCCGTCCGGCTCTAGAGCCATGGTGTCAAGATGAGTGGTTACAGCAGTGTAGGAGGAAAACACTCGTCTTTGTTGCCAAAAGGTGCCACCTGCTCCAGAGAAACAAAGGTCCCATGCTGTCACATGGCACAGAGGAGTCCTTGCTACCCTTGCACTGCACCCTGGTCTCCTGGGGATAGGTGGGGAGGCTTCACCAGGAGCTCCTGTCCCCTTGTACCAGGGGCTTCAGTCAAATCTCCTTCCTAATGCTGAATTTAAGCACCAACTGGTGCCGATAATCCATCTCTAATAATCTTGATGGGCACTGCTACTGATTAGGAATAGGCTGAGGAAGCATGGTGTGTCTGTCCTCTGCATGCTGAGTTACTACCACGTGGAAGAGAGATCTGCTTTTTCCCTCTGTGTCCTGTTTTTTCACCCACCCAGCCAAAGAAATTAAGAGTGGGCAGCAATGGCCGAGTTAGGAGCTTTACCCATCAACAGCTGTCTCAAGGCAGATTTCCAGTGGGGCGTGAGTGCTGTGTACTGGGACCTAAACCAGACCTGGCTTTTCAAAGGTGGTGCCTTGCCCCATGAGGCCAAGGGCATCACGGTGTGTTACTGAAGCTCTGGACTGGGGCGGAGCGTGCACAACTTGGTCGCTTATGTGCAAGAAAGGCAGGAAGGTGTTGCCCAGAGTTGTGGTCACCCCCTCCCTGGAAGTGTTCAGTACCAGGTTGGATGGGACTTTGAGCAACCTGGTATGGTCCCTTCTCTTGCCGATGGCAGAGGGGTTGGAACTAGATGATCCTTATGGTCCCTTCCAACCAAAACCTTTCTACAATTCTATGAAAAAACGTGGGAGTTTTTCAGAAAGGGACTGACTTCAAGAAGTGGCTGAGCTGACTGGACAGAGTCCTAAAACCCTGGTCTGAGTTGAGTGTTGGCCCCACTTTATGCAGGAGGCTGGAGTAGGTGCTCTCCCAAATTCTCCTCCAGCCGAGTAGCTCTCTGGCTCTTTTGTACTCTGGGCCATGGCATTTGCTCAAGACAGACAAACAGCCATCTGAAGGCAGGACTAGCATTTCTCTGCTCCCGTGAGCAGTGTGTGCTGAGAAGGGCAAGTCACCTTTCTTAGGTTTAGCCTGGTTCAAGCAAAGAATATCAGCGAGGATGTTCTGCTGTTCTTTGTGAAAAACGCAGCGGTAGCGAGCGAGAGAATTCTCCCCACAGACAGCAGAGGCCTTTTCTGAGCGCAAAATTTTGCACCAAGGTCCCTTTGCCATTTTTGCACCAAGTTTCCTTTGCCATTTGCCTGCGTCAGGACCGTAAACCTCACCGAGGGGCGAGCAGGGGCCGGGGAAGGGGCTCTGCTCCCCCGTGCCGTGGGTGTGAGGGGGGTTCCGTGGGTTCCAGCAGCCCTCGTGCTTCCTCCCTTGGCTCCACTCCGCACCTCAGAGCACATTTTGAGGACAGACACTGGACCCCTGCCTTGGGAGACTGAAGAGGAGCTCTGCCCCCAAAAAACACCCTGAGTGGGTCTGGGTTTCCACCTGCTGCCCCATGCTACCTGCAAAAATGGTGTGAACTATGAAGACGCTGCCTCTCTTGCCCTGTACCCATTTACTTGGCATGCACATGTACAATGGAAAATTCCTAACCGTATATTCAGTTGTTTGGTTTGGGGGGTTTTATTTCCATTTTCATATTTGCAGTATAGTCAAAAAAAAAAAATCTTCTAGGATGCATACCAAAACGTATTTTCAAGCCACCTTCTGCCAGATTTTGATGGTGCTGGATAAAGTAATGCCTACTCTAATTACTGACGTCATATGAAAAAAATACTTTTTTTTTCCACCTCCCCCTCCAAGCTGCTTGACCCATAATGACAGAGCCGTCTTTGTTGTTGCCTTTTCCTGTTCCCTTTGAGCTTGCTTGATATCCTTCTACAGCGGCTTTTAAAACTCACCTCAGGTCCTTCTTGGGGACTAAGATACAATTTAGCCGTCCTGATGTAAATGAGATGGGCTTTTGTTGCTCCAGAGTCAGCTCAGAGAGTGATTTGCCATGCATTTGGGGCTGGTTGTGTCGATTACTCATGTGAGTGTATTAATGAAGTTGCAGGGAGGCCAGTTGCACAATGGCCGCATTCAGCTCGGTTTCTACATTGCCATCGGAAAGCTGGCAAGTTTTTTAAAAAGGGCTTTTGCAGTATTTGGGGAAATGGCTGTTGTCTGTGAAAGATGCTCTGCCAAGTCGGGAGAATTAGAAGGTACATATGTGAATTTTCGATCCCAGCCAGTGTCCCAAGAGCATCCTTTGAAACCTGTGCTTGCTGCTGTTTATCTGTCAAGCAGCAGCGGATTTTGGAAAGGATTGGGTGAGGCTTAGCTTTAACATGGTGGTTGGCTGACTGCATTTGGCATTTGTAGATTTGTAGAGCTGTGATTTCTAGTATGCCCAATAGTAGTTGATGTAAAGCACTTTATTTGCCTTCTGCAGTTGTTGTCTGTAAGGTCCGGTTATCATTAATAATTATATTTCTGCCATTGGGCCAGGAACTGATGATCACCAGAGGGTTTGGGAACAGATGGCATCTCCCAGAGGAGCCATGGGAAGCGAGATGCCCAGGCGACCTTGGTAGGGGCGCGGGGAGCAGGGTCCCAGCAATTAAGTTCACAGGGAGACTCCCCCTCTGCAGGGAGCAGAGAGTTGCAAGAGAGGGTGCTTGTGAAACTTGAGCATCAGGAGGGAGCACTGGATTTGGCTTGCACAAGCAGCTTCTGTGCTTGTGACTGGAGGAAGATGAGGTTATTTTCACACTTTCTATTATTTTTTAAAGCTTTAATGTGTTTTCGCTGTTTTTTTGTGCGTGCATGCACGCACGGTCTCGATACACAAGCACACTGCATTTAATGAATAAGTACTTCTGCTGTAAAGAATATTTTATAAAGTTACTTATTTATAATTTAAGCATTTCACCAATGCTAATCTTTTTGTAATACAAGAATACACAAGAAAAGTGAGAAAGAGTGAAGTGAGGGACCTCCTTTACAAGCCTGTAAAGTCTAATCCCTTGCCACCACTGCCGATTGATTCCAGATACTTTTAAGAGGCAGCCAAAACTGACTTCTGCACCTCCTGCTTCTTGGTGTGTCTTGTCAAAGCTGGAGAGGGCCGGTATGCTAAGCCAAATCTGGTTTTCCCTCACCAAGTATGGGAATACTTGGAAATGGGAATATTTTATCTACAAGTTCATATGATAAAGCTCCTCCTCTCCTTATGTGGGGGCAGTTACATGAGTGTGAAAAGATACTTAAGTGAACGTAGCTACTGCCGAGGCAAACAGGCAGCAACGATCTACAACAGCAGAGCAACTCCGTGCTAGAGTAACTGTGCAGTTCTGCAGGTTTGCAGACCTCGGAGAATTTGGATGCCCGGGTGCGTGCCAGATGGGGGAAGGGGGTAGCCAGGGAACCTGTCGGGGCTGTGGGCTCCCCACGCCAGTGCTGGTGGGGCTGTGCTGGCAGGCTTGGGCTCTCACCTGTGCTGTGTTTGCAGGGGAGGAGGGCTGGGGCTGGTCCTGGCCAGTGCGGGCTTCGGCCGCCTGACCGCCCCCATCATGGAGCTGCACAACCAGAAAGGCTACTTCCTCCACCACGTCATCTTCGCCTGCTGCACGCTCATCTGCATCATCTGCATCCTGCTGCTGCCGGAGAGCAAGAACCAGAACCTGCCCGAGAACATCCCGGACGGGGAACATTACACCCGGCAGCCCCTCCTGCCGCACAAGAAGGGGGAGCAGCCCCTGCTCCTGACAAACTCTGAACTCAAGGATTACTCTGGCCTCCACGACTCGTCAGCTGTGAGCGATGGGATCTCAGAGAACACCACTGCCAACGGGATGAAGTCAATGTAACCGGGTGGATTGGGCTTTTTCCTTCCCCTTTTTTTTTTCTCCTGATTGGGGCTTTGTTTTTTTTTGTTTTGGTGTTTTGGGTTTTTTTTTCTTCCCTTCTCCTCTTTCTTTTGTATTTTATTTGATGCTGTTGTGCAGGAGGAGCAGCACTTTGGGCAAAGGTGTTTTGCACAGATTTTACAAACCAGTGATGGAGCAGACACAGACTTGGGAGAATTCAACTCTGCTGCTAAAGCAACTTTTGGCATCTTCAGGTGTTGTGCAGATTGCTCTTGAAAAAGTCATGGGGGAAAAGACTCATCTGAGAAAAGACCTGGCTGGAGGTAGCCCTTCAGAACTCTTTTTTTTCCTGCCATTAAATATGTATATTTATTTTGATTTATTCTCAAGAAGCACTTTATTTCCTTTTCCTTTCATAGATCACAAAAATGAAGCCATCTTATTGTAAGAGGTGCAGCCATTCCAAGAAAGAAACCATGGGCGGGGGAGTTGTTTTCTGTTTTATTTTTGTGTTTTCTTTAAAGGAAAGAGGGATCCACTGCAAAGTTGAATTGACTGAACTTAAGACTTGTGCAACATTCTTCTGCCTGTCCAGAAAGTCCAAGCGCCCAGGTCGCCTGCTCTGTTTGTATACACCAGAAAAAAAAAAAGAAAAATACAAAGCAAAACCTGTTGTGACTCGAACTCTGACTGCATTTTAGGCAGCTTATGTTTGTTTTTATAGCCCATGTGCACTTAAAAGTTACTTTCTAAATTAGTACTTTTTTTTTCCACCTAATGAAGAAAATTCTACACAAACAAGCTGATTTTTCAGGGAGAATCAGCCTTCTGCATTTTAAGAGTCCATTAATCTATTTTAGATGGTTCCCGCTGGTCTTTAATTGTAATGTAGATGATGTAAATGATTTGACCAATAGTGCAAAAATTAGTTTTGCCGAGAATGGTTTTAATTACTAGGAGGCCCAGAATCTCTGATTGATTGCTCCAGGAGAAGAGCATAGACCAGCAAGGACAACAAGTAAGGGGCACGGGCTACAGTCTGTATTTTTATTCCAAAAGGCAGCGCAGCTGGGATTCCCATTCCTGGGAAATGAATGTCCTGGTATTGCCTTGCCTGTTTTTAGAACTAAGGTTTGGATTTTCAAGTGAAGTGGACAAAATCCTGAAGTGACTATTGGGAAGAAAAGAATTGATAGCCTGTGAATAATGACTTATGGTCTGCTGTTGGCTGTGTTGGGGTTTTTAGAGATGTTCTCTGGTTCTGACCCAAGAGTACACAATGAACTCGCACAGATTTCCTCCCTTTTCCCCAACTGCTCTCGTAGGATTTTCATCCAGGAAGAAAAAAAAAAATGTTTACTTAAATGTGACTGATCCTACTCTAGAATAAGCAAAGTGAACATCCAGTTTGTCTCCTGTTGTGCAGTTGGCACTTCGGTAGTGGCTGCTTGACTTCTCCAGCCCCCTAACAGTCTCCTCTGGCCATCGGCTTTCAGTTCTCACTGTGTGAATTATCGTGAGGATCTAGTTCAATGCAAGGATTTTGTTAAACAAACGGCTTTCTTGCGTTGCCGTTAACCTCCCTGCTCTCCCTCCCTCTTCCCCTCTCTCACTCAGGCCATCCATTTGTGATTGCTTGGTAGTGCGGACGTTGAGACAAACAGAGCAGCAGGATGTCGATGTTGTACTGAGTGCCCATATGATTGCCACTTTGTTTGATGTACATCTCGCGCTCGTACGCGTGGAAAGCGCTCATTTGCACTTTCCTCCTCTACCTTCCCTCCCCCTTCCTCCTCCTTTGCTGTATATATCGTCGATTAACTACTGTACCTAACAATTTCCATCCTCCATTAGGCTGCCGATGTCCTCTTAGAGTCCCCAATAAATCAGATACGTGCTCCCCCGCGGGCGATGCAGTAATTGGCGCAGCCTCAGACGCTGACGAGCGCAAGGGGACGGGTAGACCTGCAGAAGCGACAGAGATTGTTGTGTTCAGAGTAACAATGTTGTCGTAAAGCTGCTAATTTTTGTACAGAGGATGTGGACATTCGGGTTCTTCCAGAGCCTGGTAAGAAACACTGGACCAGTTGATGGTAGTTTTGCCCAAAGTTACACTACTACTGTTTTGGGTGGGTTTTTTTCATCTGCGCTAGACTTGCTGTGGCAGCGAGAGCCTGACCTTCCTTATATTCAAGTTTTATTGTTGAGCTTAAGCAGCTGCTTCTCTTTTGTTCTGCACTGAGACTTCTGCAGTCTGTGTTCACCTAAGGACAAAAAAAAAAACAAAACACAAAAACGGGCCTTCTGGGTTCTTGCAGTATTCACGTGCCAAAATTTGTGCAATACCTTTTGCCTTCAATGCGAGATGCTTGTTGCAAGCCTCGGCGGGGGGGCAGCGGCGGAGGCGAAAGTGAGTTCACAAAAAATGAAGAAGCAAAACGAGTCTTGAGGGAAGACAAAAAGAGCCTGAAAGTGGAGAAGGTGGGAGCGCAGAGGTGAAGAGCAGCACGTCCTGCTATCCATCGCGCCGCGGAGCCAGCGGCTCCGTCTTTCGTGGTCTCTTTGCCCATGTGCTTGAGCTGGGCTGGCACAGACCATCCACAAACCTCTAAAACCAGCTGCTTCCAGCACTGTCACCCAGCCTGGTGCGCTCACCGCTGTTGTCCACAGCGCTTTGTCGCTTCCTATTCTGGTGGTTGCTCTCTGATGGGCCCAGGGAAGAGAACAGTTGTTTAAACATATCAATGCTTTATATAGTAAACAAACTAGGTGACAGGAACAGAGGCAATTTGTTGTTTGTTGTGGTTTTTTTTTAAAAAAAAACTTAGGAAATTGACTTGGTTTGCTGCTTTTGCGGTGGTTTTTTTTTTTTCGTGGTGAAAACCTGGGCCTGAACCCGGGTAGTCGGTACAGATCTTCTGCAACGTGGGGAGCCCCAGCTTCTCGGGCTGCTGTAGCCCTCTGCCTCCGTCACAGTAAAACACAAATTTCCTGCCTCGCCACCTCCAGTTTTCGCTCCTTTTCCTGAAAAGATGAACACTTCTGTGATGACTGGTTGGTTTTTTTTTTTCCCCACACACATGCTCAGAGTCAGAAAGCTTTTGCTTCAGCGTATGCTGTGTGGCTCGGTCGGGTACCAGGTGATGCCGCAGCCGTGGGGCAGAAAGGGCAGGCGGAAAGACGCTCACCCTGCTCCGCGGGGTCCTGCGGCACGACAGGGCTCGCTGCCGGGGTGCAACCGGCCGTGCCGGTGGCTCCTCAGCCACCAGCACCGCGAAAGGCTTTACTCAGGTGGCTCTTCCTGGCCAGCACAACAGAGGTGGCGGTCAGAGCTGTCCTGTCCATTTTGGCCTTTTTTCTGTGAACCTTCAGTAACCTCTAAGCCCATCAGTGGACTTTTTCTTTTTTTTTTTTTCTTTTTTCCTTTGGGTTTACCATTTAAGGGCTTTCTTCCATCTTTGTAAGTTTATAGAAAAATGTGAAAGTGACATTATGCTTGATCTTTGGGGGTTTTGTCCCCTTTTAAGGTTTCAGTACTGCCCTTGTCGCCAGACACACTGCAGATGGGTACGGACAGCCGCCTGTTTGCAGGTACTTTGTGGCCACTTAGAGGATTGTGTGGTTTACCTTCTGGTTTCATTGAGCAGGCTTTTTATTTTTTCTTTTTTTTTTTTTAAATGGAAGTATTTTACTTACTTATTGCCACTTCCTGGAGCCAAATACTAAAGGTCACCAAATTGGGAGCAGAAGTGCCATTAACTGAACTCTGTGAATGTCAAGTTGCGCCTGTAGCTGGTACATAAGACAACGCTATTAAGTGGGAGGATGATCTCCCCCTGTTGTAACTCTTTTTTCTTCTTTTTTTTTTCTTTTTTTAAGAAAAATGAAATTACAAACCTCATTTTAAATGTATTGTGTAAAATGTTTTGGGAAAGGAGTATGGTGTGTTATGTCTAGTGGGTGAGACCTCCCTCCCCATTTCGGTTTCTGATGAAGTTTTAAAAAGAATCGTGTTACTGTATGTTTTGATCATGAATAGTCTGGTGGTGCTTCCTCATAGCACAAGCTTAAATCAAGTACTGAAAACAGTCTTACAAGCTAAATGTCTGCATGATGTTACATCTGTTGTACCTACTGAAAAGACCTTTGTATGTACATGTACAGAATAAAATGACGTTGTCTCATCAGTTTGGTCTCCTTGGTCTGGCTCCCTCGAAGGGACTTCTGAAACAGCCCGGCAGGAGCTAAGGTCAGCAAACAGTCCTACTCTCCTCTGCAAACAGAATGAGCTGACTGTAAACCAGACTAACTAAATCAGCATATTTAACTGTCACTAATTATCCTTTATAGTCAGTCACAGCAGAATAGTTGACTCTGTTTCCTGGGTGGTGTAAATTAAAAACGAAATACCCTCCAGTGGTGGCTTTTTGATATGCCAGTCTTCAACTGCAGCTAAGGACCGGCAGCTGTACCCACCAGGTAAGGAAGGGTCCTCTGCACCCATATGAAAATCTGCCACATCGAAGCCACTGGATGTTCAAACCCCTTCAGACAAGAGACTCATCCGGACTTGCCTCTTCTACATCAGCAACCTCTCAGCTACCATTTTTAATTGCTCATTATGGCACCACAGCACGGTAAGTTCATCAGGTTTCTGTAGGCAGGTAGGACAGTTGTCTAGCAGTGGCACCGGTACTTTTTGCCTCTAGTGGAAGCTTATGGCTGAGCCAGGGCTCAATTTGCAATGGAAAAGAAATAACCTGGACTCGCTCATCAGGTTGCAGCGCTTGGTGTTCCTCCAAATTGCGGTGTGAATCGTTGGTGGCCTATCGATGGCTGCAAACCATCGCCACGCCACTGGCTCTAGGGCTGGTCTGGGGGTTTTGGTATAGTTACCTTTCAGCTGCCCTTCTCGTCAAACAAAACAGCCCATGGATCTGCCTCTGACAGGGAATTCATCCTACCTAAAAGCAAGTCCAGAGATGTAGCAGCAGGATGCTTTCCAGTTGGGGTGGTGGTAATGACTATGTTTTTTTCTGAGAGTATGCTCAGTTTACACACAAGATGCTCTTCTAGCAGCCTGACAGATTTCTTTATTGCTCCAAAATTCAGGCTGTGCTTTTTCCTTCTACACAGCCCTCAGGGGTGTACACATAACCCTTCTACATAAGCCCTTCTACTGTTCTCAGTGCTCAAGAGATAGAAGGAAATCCAGTGTTTAGCACTACAACCAACAGGGGGCAAAAGGAGCAGAGTAACACTCATTTTATGTTACAGCTTTACAATAAAAGAAAACACCAAACCCCACATTTTTATAAATTTGAATGCTAAAAGCTGCTATACTACATTCAGTAGTAGTGCATAGTAAATTAATTGTACAGCTAGAATTTGGAACTGATTTCCCAGCAGATGCCGGCACTGAATGGAGGCCAGATACTGCATGCACCTTCACAATGATGTTCATCCACTGCAGTACATTTTCTACTCTACTCACCTACTTAACAGTGTAGCAAATTGGAAAAAAAAAAGAAAATCCAGGTCCAAGTGTATTTTAGGTCCACCTAGATTTAATAACAACGGCAAATTCAATCAAAACACAATACAAAACAAACGTACTAACTTAAGGTCAGTGTGAAAAATCGCAATCAGTTTTTCTAAAACAAAAACTTCAGGTTATTTTACAATGATGCCAAGTCAGAACTTCTCTGGAAAAGCCATCATTTCTTCTTTGATCCTGTTCTCTATGAGTAAGGTGAAATTGCTGTCTGTGTTTTGAAGATTGTAGCTGACAAATATCTGTTTTTTGGTCTTGCTGGCTAAAACACAAAACAGAGTAGTCAGCCATAGTTTGCTCTTATATAAAAGTGATGATGGTGTTCAAGCAAGCCTTTTAAAAAAGCTGTATCATGCAGATTTTTAAGATAACATCCTCCACTCCTGCTGTGCCGGACTCAGTTACAAGGGAGTAGCAGAACAGGTACCTGAATATTGGCACGTTGGGCAAAACTATCACTGAAACAAGCCATAGAAGCCTGGTGTAGCTATCAGCTAGTTTTTTGCCTGATGGAAAAAGTTTGTAGTCACTGGAGTCACGGTGCTTTCAGTGGATTTTTGGACACAAATACAGGACAGTTTAAGTGAAACCACAGACCGTACTGGACTCTTAGCACTGAAATCTAGTTTATGAGTTGGTCAGTCTATGCTGTGAAAGATACTTCCAGAGGGAAAGGGCACAGGGAAGTGTTACGCCTCAATTAACAAAGTTCTGGTTTATTACAAACCCCTAAAGAGGCTCCCCAAAAGCTCGAACCAGTCCTGTCTAAGCCTCCTGTCACTAACTTTGTCTCCCTTAGCCTTTATTTATACTCCCAAGAGGCTGAGGCGCCTGGGTTGAACAGGATGAAGCCCAAGTTCCAGACCATGGTAATGACAAATACCTGGAGAGAGGTGCTATAAAATTAAGAGCTGCCTTCCGTAGCAAAGCTAATTAACAGCTACAAAAAATAACGTACACTGGGGCAGGAAGACTTAATTATCAGAGTAAACGAGATAACGCCAAGAAGTGATTTAGAAATAAAAGGGAATCCTACTTGGATTTTACCATAGCGATACGGCAAATTTGTAACTCTCCCTATACCTCGCTAAAGCTAAACTTTGTGAATAATGTAAGCACCACAGAGGAAAAAATGGGCACTAAATTTAAACTGAGTTGTGTAAAACAGAAGACAAAAAAATGGTATTTGGGTCACAAGCTATTCTTGGCAGGGAGTGAGCTGAGAGCTGATGATCCCAGGGACAAATCAGACTGTTCTGCTGACTATTTGAAAAATACCATCTGAATTAAAAAAAAAATTTAAAGATACCAGAACTCCTAACATCCCAATCCTTTCTAATTGGGAAAAGTAACTACAGAGAACCTATATATAAAATGTAGTTAAACAACTTTTTAAAGGCATTTTTCATAATGTAAATCAATTTATTATTATTTTCCATAGGTATACGTTTGTAGACCATTTGTGGTGGAAAAGAGGTGGTGGAGGAGAACTGTGCCCAGCTGGGAAAGACTCAAAGAAGCAGCTGAGGTGACCTTCACCAAGAGTTTGCCAGTCCTGCAGAGGGAAGTTGGGGACACGGCACTGCCAGTGTGGTCACTGCCAGGGCAAGTGCTGTGATTTCAGGTTGTGCAGGTAAGGGAGGCATTAGTGGACAGGACTTTCTCAAGAATCAAGGAATCTACTAACCTACAGAAAACAATCTTCTAAGATTTGGGTTTCTTGACTGGTATATCTTGCGCCAGAGCAATCAGGCAGGGTGGTAGGAAACAGTCCCTGAACGTAATACAAACAGATATGGATAGAAATAGGTAGAAAGAGGAGTAGGAACATGGCAAATGTGTCTTCAGAAAAAAAAACACATCAAAAAACACAAAAAAACCCCTGAAATAAGGCAGAAGATACAGCCAGTACACCAAATGCAGTTGTTCTGGCTGGGACCCCTGCAAGGCTATAGAGAAAATGACGGGAGAACACGTACACTGATGGACGGCAGCAGGAAAAAAGCAGGAGATGGAATGCAACCAGGAAGTATAAGAAATAAAAATACTTGTATGCTACTTCTTAAGTTAGTACCTACAAAGACCAGAATGGAAACAGTGTGGAAAGAAAAAATGATGATAGCATAAAAAAAAAAAAAAAGAAAAAAAAAAAAAGATACTACCTGCCTGAAGATTACCACGTGGCAGGATGGTTAAAAAGGAGACCTTGGAAGTACAGCTACAAGTCAGACTTGGCTGTGAATAGCATCTCTGTTATTACAGAATTTGTGGGAGTAAAAAGGATTTAATTTCCCAGAGGAAAATTTACCAGTAACAGCAAGGGTTGGTATTTCTAGTCAAGGTAGAACACAGATCTCCCTACCGAGCACTTTACAAAACAAAGAAGATACAACGATGCCTAATGATGATCTCACAGATCCACCGGTTTCAGGACACTAGGAGAATAAACAATTTTGGACTAAATGACCATAAGCTGACTTAAATTGCTGGATAGACAAAAGCAAGCCTAAATACTAAGGTATGGGATTTCAGAAAGAACATATAATTTCTTTTCTCAAAAAGTCAGTTATGTTCAAGCCAAGAGGAGGCATGTAATTATTCAAAGCCAGAAGTGTATTACTGACTTTCTTCTTCCAGGTAAAAATAATCTACAGAATAGGATCTATAAAGGAGATAAAAGGGACTGACTCTCAAGGAAATCTGCAACCCAGAGGTTAAATGGCACGGATACAGAGGAACACTGTCCAAAATCCTAGTTGGACCACTGCTGGCACAGAAAGCTTAGGATGAAATAATGAAAGACACTTAAGGCACACAAACGAAAAGAAAATAGGAAGGTACATTATGCTCAGAGTATAAAGAGTAACCAATATCCCAGTACCAAGCAATACTATCAGTTTCCAGTAACACAGTATGTGAAATTTGCAAGGTAAATAAGAACCTTAAAAAAAAAGAAAAAAAGGCAGCAAAACTGAGACCACTTACTGGCCGAAAAATCAGGTGACCCAGACAGCCTCTGTTCTAGAGCACTGAAAGAACTAATTTAGGAAATGGCAAGTTATCACCAACTCTAGCTATGAAATCTCTAATAAATCTTTCAAGAGTGAAGATAGCAAGTGTATATAGTAATAAAATCAACAGAAAAGGGTGGGAGTCGCTGAGACAACTCAGACCTGTCAGCTGGACTCCAACGCTACGCAAAAGCTCAGAGCAAGATTCAGAAGAAACCAGTAATGAGACCAAATGGACCCTGGAATTAACTGTTACACTGTACCCAAAGTAACCCCTCTCCGACTACATTTTTACTGACTGATTTCCTAAGGATAATGCACTAATTACACATAAAGAAATTACGTTACACAGTACCCTGTAGAATTTTTACTTGAAGTGGAAATGATTGAACCCAGTTTTTAGAGAAAGAGCTGCCACCAGATGAGACTACAACAGTGGTTATTAAAAGCTAAGTTATCAGGAGGAAGAAAGGATGCTAGTACTTGTTTTCAGAGATCAGTCTTGTGAGGGATCCTTATTTCTATATGTGATAGTGGCCACAGAGAAGTAGCTGCAGACTCATGAAACTGCCTGACAATGCAAACTCAAGACACGCTGCCCATAACGCTGATCAGCACACGGGTCGTTAAGAAGAATTACGTGGCCTGTCTAACTGAAACAACGGAAGTAAGATGAGATGGAGCAGTGCAGCACCTTGGATTTAAAGCCCAGCAACAAGTACTTCAGCAGTTCACCATGGGGAGCTGCATCGGTTAATGAGGAGGAGGAGGAGTAACCAGCATGACACAGCTGTCAGAGCTGTGAGGGTGATAGGATACATAAGGCCAAGTATTTTTCTAGAGATCCAGGAGTTTGATTCAGCATTCTGATTCAGAGATGTGGCTACGTCAGTACTGCAGTGGGTACGGGGCGCTGAAAATTGAGATGTCCTGAGACGTCCTCACTATGTGCTGCAGTGACAGCTCAAACACTGGCCTCTGTGCAAGGATCCAGGACTTTCCAGGCCAGAACTTCTCAGGATTTGGGGGCCAAAAGGTGCACGATATGATGAGGTGTGGCTTCATCTTCAGCCAAAAGGCACGTCCAGAGAGGCTGTGGAGGCTCCATCTCAGGAGACTTTTCAAAACCCGCCCGGCCATGTTCCGGTGTGACCTGCTCTAGGGGATCCCGCTCCAGCAGGGAGGTTGGACCAGGCGAGCTTCAGAAGCCCCTTCCAAGCCCTGCCGTTCCGTGAGTCTGGGCTATGACGGCCACTCCATGGTGCAGAAGTGTCACACCTTTACAGAGAGGGACATCCCGCTTGCCAGGCACAACCGTGCTCTCCCCCTGCCTCGCACCCAGCGCCAGGCGACGCCAGCTAAGACGCTCTGGACAACGTTCAACGTGCCTTGAGGGAGAGACATCCCTCCCTCTCT
>NW_009712339.1:0-1227 GCF_000703405.1 Apaloderma vittatum
CTGGAGCTCATTTAAACAAAGTGTTTATTTGCACAACCAGGTGAGAGTCAAATTACAAAGCAACATCCTTTCTTCCTCTTCCACAGCTTTCCCTTAGGTACATGGTCCCTGCTACTCACATTTCTTCCAGTCCTGACTGTGGGAATAAAACCTTTCCTCCCCACCTGCAAGCTTCCAGGCTGGAAGTGCTCATTTGCTCATTGCAATCACAGCCTTAAGGGACTCTTAGAAACCCTTTAACTTCTCAGGCCAATCCCAAAGCAGCAGCACAGCTTGGGTTTCAAACATTTTTTTGAAGCTGAACAACTCTGAGAGCTCTTCATCAAAACCACTTGATGAACAAGCTCAGGAGAAACCCCTCACAACTGGAGCAGCCAAGAAAGCAGCATCCACCAAGAGCTACAACTTCTGAACACACAGAGGAGCTGCTCGCAGTGTACTACATCTTCCTCCTGAACAGTACTCGTTGAGCCTCAGAGCAGTAGCAAAGACCTCAGGCAGCTGTCAATGAGATGAGCTTGTCTTCTTCCAAACACCACCTACATATCCAGGATGTTTCACAAAGCAAATCTCTCAGCAGGTGATGAAGAAAATCTGGTTCCCCTCAATAGGCAAAGAGGAAAATCTGGCTCCCCTCAACAGGCAATGAGGAAAATCTGGTTCCCCCCAACAGGCAATGAGGAAAATCTGGTTCCCCCCAACAGGCAATGAAGAAAATCTGGTTCCCCCCAACAGGCAATGAAGAAAATCTGGTTCCCCTCAATAGGCAATGAAGAAAATCTGGCTCCCTCCAATAGGCAATGACGAAAATCGGTTCACCCCAACAGGCAATGAGGAAAATCTGGCTCCCCCCAACAGGCAATGAGGAAAATGTGGTTCCCCCCAATAGGCAATGAGGAAAAGCTGGTTCCCCCCAACAGGCAATGAGGAAAATCTGGCTCCCCGCAACAGGCAAAGAGGAAAATCTGGTTCCCCCCAACAGGCAATGAGGAAAATCTGGTTCCCCCCAACAGGCAATGAGGAAAATCTGGTTCCCCCCAACAGGCAATGAGGAAAATCTGGTTCCCCCCAACAGGCAATGAGGAAAATCTGGTTCCCCCCAACAGGCAATGAGGAAAATCTGGTTCCCCCCAACAGGCAATGAGGAAAATCTGGTTCCCCCCAACAGGCAATGAGGAAAATCTGGTTCCCCCCAACAGGCAATGAGGAAAATCTGGTTCCCCCCAA
>NW_009712340.1:0-478 GCF_000703405.1 Apaloderma vittatum
GAATTAGAAAATAAAAAAACTCCACACTATTCCACCTGACAAAGATAACCCCAATAGTATAACAAAAAATAAATCCACTAGTCGCCTGCAGACCCGCCTGAGCCCCTCCACTTGGTGACAAAAATGGGCCTCAAGAAGCCCAACATGAGCCAAGACACCCTGATAGGAAGCAAAGCTGCTGAGGTCACACCTGGGATCCTGGTGCTGTGAGACTGATTCTCCACCAAGAGAGCTCCCCTCGGAGACAGACCCAGGGAGAGGACAGAGACAAAGGGAAAAACTGGTGCCGGTACACGACCGGTCCGAGAAGAGGGAGTGCTCGAGCAGCTGTGGTGGGCTCCTGGCTTCCAGGAAGGGCCAAACCATCACACAAACCTCTTGAAAAGTTGTTTTTCCTACACAAAGGGAAAGTCTCACCTACTCCACCTACTCCTCTCACCAGAGGGTCCTGCCCTGCACCTCCTGCATCCCACATCCC
>NW_009712341.1:0-6994 GCF_000703405.1 Apaloderma vittatum
AGAGGCCCAGGGCAGGCGGGACACACACACACACACATAGAGAGGAGGGTCCACGATGGCGTTAGATCTCGAGGGTTGAGATTCTGGTGTCATCCCAGCCATTAATTAGTTAAATGCATAAAAAATCCTTCTCTTCTGCAAAGGACTAGAACGATGTTAATCTCTCTACTAACACCCGTCACAAAGATTATTCCATAGCAGCCGTACAGCAGTATTGTCAGAATCAAAGGTTAACTAGAAATACTTAATAAAATAATATTTTCCTACCCTATCTTACTAGGTCAGACTGCAAACCCAGCCTAAGCCACAGCCTGGTCAGCCCCTGCTCTATTCTGGGACCTTTGACTGCTTCAGAAAGACTCTTGTTGGAGAGGTACTGTGTTAGCGCGTCATCTGCCAAGCCTGCCAAGAATATCAGTTGTTCCCGTATGTCTCAGGAATGGAATCATAGGAATGTTGCCCCTCAGAGCCTATGCAATTCTTGGGTTATCACGTGAATTGATTCTAGTTAAAGTTTGTAAGCGGATTGCGAAACTTGGGGAAAACTTGGCATCCATGTGCTCCAGGTGCGCATCCCTCTGTTTTGTTAAGAAGTGCTTTCGATTCAAAATAGCACGATATTAATAATTGAAGTTACAGACTGGAGTGAATGTTGGCAGTTGTTTGCTGGCATTTTTGTTGTAGTCTGTGGAATCTTGCTGTCTTTGGTATTTGAAGCTGTCTATGGAAATCCAAAATTGAGTAATGGCTTCTGTTGATACAAAAGGTACTTTTACTTCTATAGTGTGTTAGGTCATCTATGAGAAGGCAGAAGAGCATTAATTAATAGATTTTTTTCTTTTTTTTTCTTTTTGAGAACAGAGGGTCAGTTATAGTAGTTTTGTTCAATCTTCTTCAGAAGTGGGCAGTGTTTTTCACTCCTGAATCAGCCATATTGTGATTGAACTGTAGCCTATTTGGTTTTTAGAAAGGCGCACAGCCTTGGTTCAAAGACTTTAAGTGACATAGAGACCAGTTTTCTGTTTTGTAAGTTCTCCTAGCAGCTATTTACCATTTGGAAACAAGAGCTATAAAGCCCAGCTGTTGGTTTACTGGTCTGAAGTCTTAATTTCTGACCACTTGTTCGGTAACTCTCTGTTAAATGAAACATCTGCCTCATAGCTGAAATCTACTTTCATTATGGTATTAACAAGTCGTTATATAACCAAAGTAAATCTTACTTCCCTGGTCTCTCCCACAAAGCACTGAAATGCTTTGCTGGCTCTGAATCCCTTGCGGTTTTTAACACCCCTGCTGAAGCACGGACGTCAGAGCTGAACCATAATAATAGCCTTGTGATGCGAAGTTCAGAAGTAATGCTGCCTCTCTACTCCCACTCAGTGCTCATCAGTTTCTGTAAGGAAAACTATTAAACCTCTCTGCTGAGGCCTTTTGTTTCCCACTGCTCATGGGAGGATTGAGCAGGAGTGTCTGATCTGTCAGTCAGTTGTGATTTCCTTACAGTCAGTTGTGCCTGTGAGTGTACAGATGCATACCGAATACACTGATTAATTTGGTGGGGGGAAGGAATGGGCAGACAGAGCAGAAAATACTTAACTAGTGCATCTCGGCTTTATCTGCAGAGATAAGTCTCATTTTTTTACTAGAAAAAGTTCTGTTCAAAGGTAAGATAACAAAATAAATGCTGTTGCTGGGATCTGCATTATAAGTTTTCCATGTGTGTGTAGTCTGGTGAAGGGAAACGTCAGCAATATGAAGTTTTATGGAGAAAAAGTTTTGGCTTAGAGAGGGAAAGAAAACGTAATTTGCTCTTCAGCTTCTTCCAACCTGAGTTTATGTGGGGAGTGAAGTAGTTCAGGTTAGTCTCCCTGGCTCTTCCTTTATCTAAAGAGTGAATTTGATTCAGCATTCTTAGGCTCAGTGTCAGGATTTTACACAACTACATTTGATAACTTTTTAATAAAGCACCTGTGTGATTTTGTATGTATTTGAGAGAGAAGACTTCTGACATAACCTATTAGGAGTATTATTCAAGTGGCTTTTAAATTCCTTGTACTTGAGGTGTAAGTACAGGATGAACGCTGTCGGAACAGAAGGGTATAAGTGTGTCAGTGTTTCCCAGGAAGGATAGCTTTCCTCTGCAGCAGGCCCTGAGCCTCATCTAAACGTACGTAATCACAAATGAATAATAAACCCCATTATTCCTGTGGTTAATTTGACTGTTTGACTGATAATATCCTATATTGTAGCTTTTTGCTTCTCAATCAGTTGAAAAGAGTGCAAAGTCTATGCAAAACCAAGTAATTCTTGTGATAATATTTCTTGCAGGGAGTCCGAGGCTTATACAGAGGAATGGCAGCTCCTATTATTGGAGTGACACCCATGTTTGCTGTGTGCTTCTTTGGATTTGGCTTGGGAAAAAGACTGCAACAGAGAAAACCTGATGACGTCTTGACGTGAGTTTCTGAGTTACTCAGGCAGTTGGGAAAGGCACCCCAAAGCTCTTGCAGCCCGCTCTATTGTCGCACATTGAGTTGGAGCGTAAATTTATCTCTTCTCCCAGGTGACAAATATAGTTCTACAAAATAAAACACTCGTGTGTTTTAGTGCTTCTAGAAGTGTGGGACTGATAGCACAGGCTAAAAACAGACAGCGTGTGGGCAGGTGCTGTGCAATTCCCTTTCTACGCAAGAAAGCCATTAAGGAGCAATTCCATTTAAGATGAGTACAGTGCACGTTATATAATGACTGCCCACCAACAGTCTTGCTATTAACAGAAACGACGAGAGAAACAAATTCATGGTCAAGCAGTCTTGACAACATTCACAGTCCTGATTCTCTTTCCCCTGTTAGCTGTGACTCCTGCTGTGTCCTTATGTTAGGATATAATAACAGCCATAGAAATGTTTTATTACAAAGTTCTGAAAAGCAGTTTTTATGAGCAGCCCTCCTCTCAGGTGTGTCTAACCTTCTGAAAAAGAGATGGGAAGCTAAGAAAACTTTGTGTGGCTTTCTGTGAGCTAACTTTGTGAAGAAAGCTCCCCACCCATAAAGTGCTCCCTTCCCTCCTTGGCCGAATTGTGGTTTATAGCTCTACAGGAACAGAACTGTAGCTTAGCAGCATTCTGTTCTACTGTTTGTGCAACATGTCCGAGCTGTGCCCCAAAGCAGGAGGCCACTGTGTTGAGCCAGGCGTGGTGGGGTGGGGATGTGTGAGTTCTGGTGGAACTGACCCGTGTGGGGGCTGCCCTGGTGGTGTGAGTGCACCCAGCTGCGTGGCACTGGCCACTGCCGTGACGTGGAGTGAGCTGCCGCTGCCCAGGTTGCTCAGAAGGAGGCAGTGCCCAGATGCTGGGGCACTGCTGGTTTACCCTCGGTTTTACCACCAGAGTGTCCTTCATGCAGACAAGGCTGAAGGATGACACCAAGGGAACAATAAGGAGTGGACAGTACAAGGACACAAATGTTGTGGGCTTATTTCCAGCAGCCCGATCACCTTGGTGCCTCATGTTTTATACACACCATAACAAAGGGAACTTTTAAGGAGCAAACTGGAAAATGGCAGCATAGTTTTTTGTCTTTATGTAGAGCTCCTCTCGAGCAGAGCAGTAGGAGAGAAAGAACAAAGAGATGGTGGAAGTGTCCTTGTGCCCAACTGTACTGTACTGTGGGTGCAGACTTTACAGGATAGGGTACAGTTCGCTTGGGACCTGAGACCCAGAAAGAAAGGGCAGACTCTTAGCACCATGGTTATGGGTCTAGAGGCAGGCAGGATGGCAGGAGTTCCCCATGCTGATTTTGAAGGGAAGTTTTGGAAGGAAGTAGATGGAAAAGTACCCAAGGAGCCTGTTCTATCTTTTCTGGGGCTGAATAAACCCAAGGTGAGCTAGAAAGCACAAAGCTTAGTTTGAGCAGGAGGTGCATATGGAGTGGTGAGGGAGGTCTGAATGGTCTGGAAGACTTAATGGAAATTTAAGAGTAAAGAAAAGTGTAAGAATCGGAAAACCTGAATGAATGCCATCTCTTGGACAAGTAGAAAGAAGCGGGAGCTATGGAATTTGGTTAAATGGGGATGTTAGGTCATCTAACTAGGAAAGGTAAGAGGATGTAAAGATAAGTTTGTGATGGAGAAACTCAGCCTGTTTCAGGGGTTTCTGCCATGGAGACTTTGGCACATGACAGCAGATGTGGAGCACAGATGCAGAGGCAGGTTGGTAGGACAGACTGATGATGGCAGAGGCTGAAGGAGCGAGGGGCTGAGAGGTTGCAGAAGAGGCTTCTGGCTGCACAAGCAGGAATATGTTTGGAACCTGGGGTCACCGAGAAGTGTGTGGGAGACTGGAAGGGGAAGAGACTGTTGGGAGGGAAAAAATGAATGGGGAACGCTGTAGCAAAAAATGCAAGTACAAGGAGTATTAGTAACTACTGTGGATGTGAAGAGCCAAGTTATGGTTGCTGTGGGAACCAGGGCTTTGAATCCTAGAAATCTTAAATACTTAGCTCTAATTATGGGTTGATGAGGTACTTTTGCACTGATCAAAAGCAGTAGATGCATTTCTAGTTCCACTGCCAACCCTGCGTGGAACAGCATGATCTGGTGATACACTTCTTTTCCTGTGTACCGTGTTGTGTTAGGGTCTCTTCTGTTTCCTCGGGGCAGATATCCTCAGCTGTTTGCTGCTGGCATGTTATCAGGAGTGTTCACAACGGTAATCATGGCTCCAGGAGAGAGAATCAAGTGCCTTTTACAGGTAAGGCACTGGATGGTGGTGCTGGGAATTTAATTTTAGGGGTCTTTTCTTTCCATACCAGGAACTTCTTTGGTTAGGGCATTTACTGTTCTGGTTTTTGACAGGACTGAGACAACTGTCATTGAATGCAACTGTCACAAAGAAGCATTACACAAACTCACCATGACAGTATAAGTACATACAGCATTCATTGCTCTACTAATTTTGCAGAACACAAGCCTTATACTATGTGGCATTAGATGAGGCATTGGTGGGTGCCTCAGTCCACTTCAAAGTATGGAAAAGTCCAGTTTTTCAGAATGAAACTTTGTCTAACAACATGCAAAGCTACTAGATCACAAGGCTCTAGAGTAAGGGTTTCCTGTTCCATTGACAGGTTCCCAATATGTAACTAAGGAATGCATTCCAAAACACAGGGAATAGTTTTCTCATGTTGGGGTGACTGTTAGCTCTACACCTCCTCTAGGGTTTTTAAAGTATTGTTGGAGAACATAAACCTGAACAGATGAAAATACCACCTTTAGCAGAGATGGGAAGTTTTGCTTATTTCAGACTATGTGGAACTCCATTAGCAGGGGGATAGGTGGTCACATTAGTTCTGACAGACACAGTGTTATCTTGGAAGATTCTGTGCACATGCGAATTGTTTGACTTTTGCTAAACTATTCAAAAGCTATTTTTTGTCAGTGCAAGCATACAATTACCTGACTGACTTCAGTTGTTTCAAACTTACACTGTGGAAAAATGAGGGAGAGTCTAACCTCTGCATGGAGCAGTAACCATATCCTCAGCTTGAACATGACACAGCTGTTTGAGGAAGTGACGCAGAGGTTTCGTATGCAGCAATGCCAGTGAGAAGAGTATGTGCTCCTTCCTCTCTGGAAACTTTCTGACTATGAGCCAAGTGATTGTTCACCAGCCAGAAACCTTCGCTAGTCAGAAACTCTCCCTTTAATCCTTCAGATCCAGGCAGCTACAGGTGAAACTAAATACAGCGGCTCTTTGGACTGTGCAAAACAGCTGTACCGCGAGGCTGGGATTCGTGGCGTGTACAAGGGGACAGTGCTCACCCTCATGAGAGGTAACCGATGGAGACGTTCTGATGTTTCTTGGCGGGGGGAGGGGGGCAGTTTAAGATAAGAAGCCTGACAAGGTGTCATAGATCTCACTGTCCCTTTAGCCAATTGGAGATGCTGTGTCACCCTTTTTCTTTCTGCAGAGCAACTCCAGTGCCTCAAAGGGACAAGATTCTCAGTGAGTGAGGAAGAGATTAGATGACAAGGATCAGAGGGATATAGGAAGTAATTAAGATCTGAGAAGCCAAGAGGAATAAGAGAGAACAAAGATAAAAGAAAAATACAATAAGTGTGTTTCTTCCTTGCAAGGAGGATTGTGACTGTTGTTGTATAATGCTGACTTCTTTAAGAGTTGTGTTTGCAGCAGTTAAGCTTTCTACCCACATGACTGGGATGTCATGACCCCTCTCACAACAACAAAGTAATTGTGCCAGATACTGAATCCTTTACATGTTTTAGTACTTTATCCTTTGAAAAGCACTAGGGGCAATGTTTTCCAAGGATAAGCTGAAATTTCTGTATTTTGATACCTCAGGTTAGGGATTTATTCTGTCCTCTGCTTCTCGTATAAGCCTAGCAGTCAGCCATGTAACTCTGGCAGCGTCCCTCACCAGAGGCTGGTTCTCCAGTTTAGGCATGAGCTAAGAATGGGTTGCAGGAGTACCTTAACCCAAACCAAAACCCATCAAAAAATAAAACAAACAAAAAACCTGAACAACATAATAGAATCATTAGAAAAAAATAGTGAGCAAAACTCTTGAAGTTCCTGAACTGTTCTGATCTGCTGTGCAGTAGAGATGTCTCATCATTAGCTTAATGGCCAGCAGGCAGGTTACAGTCTGATTTGAAAGGCTGCTAACAGAGTGCTCGAGAACAGATATTTTCCCAGTTCTTATGCTTATGGCACCTGCTCTCCCTGGGAACATTCAGGCTCTCCTGTCTAGAGCAACGTAAGATTTTGTTTTGTTTGTAGAAGAAGTTCAGAAAAGGAATCTGGATGTACTTACCATTGCTGCTGAGCTGGCATGGTGCTGCTGTGCCTCTAGGCTTCATTTTGTTTCCCACTACTCACAGTCTTTGTTGTTCACCCGCTAGATGTCCCAGCCAGCGGAATGTACTTCATGACGTACGAATGGCTGAAGAACATTCTGACTCCTGAGGGAAAGA
>NW_009712341.1:7025-10351 GCF_000703405.1 Apaloderma vittatum
AGTCATCGTTTTCTGGACTTCCCAGACAATGCTGATTAATCTCTCCAGCTACAAAGAGATTTAGAGCAGTATTATCAAAACAAATTTAAAAAAAAAAAAAAAGAAAAAGGGTTGTCCGTCCTGTGAGTTGAGCTGTTTCGGTCTGGGGTTAACTGACAATTACGACAGTACTCTGAGTTTCTCTCAGATTCTAGCCCAGTAAGGAATACTTAAAGTAAGACTCTTGGTTTTCACCCCTCTATGTGCACAAATTGCTGGGGACGAGTCGTTGTGGGGTTTGTATGTTGTTGTGGAGTTTTGGTGGTGGTGTTTTTTATCCCCCAGAGCATCTGTGTGTGTGTGCTACTGAATGAAAAAGTTTAAACCTTTAGGATGAAGTTAGTACATTTTGCCCACAGGGTATCTTGCTCAAATACTGCACTCTGTCTGTGTCTGCAGCACTGTGCTGCCTTCTGCCTGTCCGCCAGGCTGTCACTTTTATTGTCACTTTAGTTAAAAGAGTTTTTACTTGCCTTTTTTTCTTTTTCCTCTCACTTCAATCCTGCCACAGTGTGAGTGACCTCAGCGTGCCTCGGATCCTCTTTGCCGGGGGCCTGGCTGGAATCTTCAACTGGGCAGTTGCCATTCCACCAGATGTGCTGAAATCCCGTTTCCAGACCGGTGAGTTGCATGCCAGCGTGTCACAGCATCCTGGGGACGGGCTGAGCAGCCATGGGAGATGCCATCTGAGCACAGCATCCAGGAGGTAGCACATCCTGAGCACTGCTCGAGACGAGTACATGAAAGACTCAAGTGTGTTCTGAGCTTTTTAGGTGGTTTCCTTGCAAATTTTTGTCAGATCAGGCTGCACTTCTCTGTTTCTCCCTCCCTGCTGAGGGAATGATCCCGATTTGAGATACCCGTTTTGAAACCTAAACATAGATGTCTTAATAATAGAAGTGCTTGTCATGGCAGTTTTATTACAAACATAATTCTTTGGGAGGCTTTGTTATTTTGCTTCAGACATAGTTGTATAAATTGTAGCCTCTGCTACCTGAAATTTATAGTAACTGGGTGTGCCTTGCTGAGAGCATTGCTTTTAGAGTAGCAGCTCTGCTCTTAAGTACCTATGGCCTAATTATGGGGAGGATGGCCTCAGGTCTTGCACTTCAGCAAAGTTTGACAGTTCTTCCATTGATTTCTCTGGGAGTCCTAGTCAATTAATAATTTGGTTAAGGCTGCCCGTAGCCTCTGTCTGTGAAACTCACCTTTCCTCTGGGCAGTAACTATTGTTTCCTGAGTCACAGATCACGACAATCTAATGCAGGGAGCTTGTTTTCTTCTTCTATGAATAATGACTGCTGTGGTTGTTTGACATCATACCAAGAGCTGAGTGTGAAATACATTACAGCTTTGCTCCTTGTTCCACTACTGCAGGACAGGTGATGTGGGTTAATGGTGGAGCTGTTTAACTGGGTGGGTTTGTGGAGCACTTGCTGAGAGGGCTGGTGGAGGCAGTACTTCCAGAGAAGTGTCAGGAGAAGGAAGAACTTGTTCTTTGAATCTTACAACTTTTTAAAAACACCTCAGCAAATCTGTGTAACATCAGCATTAAAACAGCCTGTGCTTTTCACCTGAAGTCTGTTGCTGTTCTTGGCTGAGGCATGTGATAGGTTCGTTTTCTGTTTCTTATAAATCAGCTTCATCAGTTTTTGTATCTTCCTATCTCCTGATTGCAGCTCTTGGGAGAGTTGTGATCAGCAGTGCAAGTAACAGCTCAGACTTCCGACCCTGACAAAAGTTCTTCTCCTTTCTTCCCTGCCCTCCAATGACTTGATGATGTAAATTCTTTGTGATGATGGCAAGCACCTACCTTCTTAGTGAGGTTTTTTTGTTTGTTTTTTTTTTGCTTGCTTTTTCCCAAGCAGATGTTGTCACAACATAGCTTAAGCAATGCTTGGATTCTGGTGTCACCTAGATGGTACAGCAATATGAACCTGTTGAAAATCCTGGCCTGTTAAATACGCCACATCCTTGAGCACTTTTGACTGCCACACATTGTAGCTAATGTGTTTTGTATCCCTTTCAGCTCCTCCAGGAAAATACCCAAATGGCTTTAGAGACGTGCTCAGAGAACTTATCAGAGAGGAAGGAGTTGCATCTCTGTATAAAGGCTTCACAGCTGTAATGATCAGGGCATTTCCTGCTAACGCAGTAAGTAAATTGTGATTCCAGGCTGGTTTGAGGGACCTGGCCACTCACCGTGAACATTTGCAGTCTGTAGAGGAGATGACCAGCTGCTCGCTGTTGTCCCATTTCAGGGAGATTCTTGTCACTACAGGTGCTTTTGGCTGTTGGTGTCCAGGTTCTAAAAATTTACCTTAACTGGGATGAACACTAAGTAAACCTTCCTTCAAAGCTTTGCATGAAAGCCCTTTCCTGACTTCCTCCGATAGTCTTTATACATCCACCAGCAGAAGACAGATGTGTGGATGAGTAGTTTGGCCTGGCTTCCCCTTACAAATAATGAGCCTAATAGAGCGGAAGTGCTGCCATTGCGTGGAGGGGATGTGGCAGAATTCTTGCCTCTTGTCCAAGACCTTTTTTTATTCTCTTCCTCCTTCCACATCAGCCACGTCAGGTGTTTATACTGCTGCATTTCAAAAGCCTTGTTTGGAACAGGCTTTTAGAATCCTTACTTGTTCTGTATGTTCTCTCTTTTCCAGGCATGTTTTCTTGGTTTTGAAGTTGCTATGAAGTTTCTTAACTGGATTGCACCGGGTCTGTGAAGAATAAGAAATTTTTGGAAATTAGAGAGCAGAAAGAAGAGAGTGCAAGTCTGCCTCAAAGGAATAAATGAATGATCTCTTGAAGTTTCAGGAATGATTGCTTGACTAATACCTTTCTGCCTTCCTTACATTCTTTAGGTGGTGCTATGTGCCTTTCAGAAATGTAAGCCATAGCTCTGAAACAGAGTTGATGAGGAATTAGAGGTGATGCACCTGTCTTCTGAGCCAGTGTACTACAGCAGTAATGCTGCTAACAGACAGCTGTCACTATTACACATGCTACCTTAAGTACTTCCTCATGGAAGAAGGAGACACTTCCTAAAATGTAATTCTTTATTTAATGAAGAAACATGTAGCTCTTAATGCTAAAGAACTCGCTTAAAATAATTGTTTGGCAATGTGCACTTAACTCTCAGGGCATGAGTGAGCTGCTGCACATACTAGTATCTACAAGCCACGTCAGACAGCATTCTCATCTCTGGTGTTTTTTCAGTTGTGGCTATTTCTACGTTAACAATGGTTTTAATCTTGCGTGCATGTAATGCAACAAACACAGAA
>NW_009712342.1:0-1917 GCF_000703405.1 Apaloderma vittatum
TTGAGGAAATCATTCACTGAGGCATTTGTGAGGCAACTCAGTAACTTTTAAACGTAGCATCTCCTCCTGAGGGGAAGGTGGTAAAGACTGAAAATCACTACCATTCCAAGCTCCCAGTCCCAATGGAGGGGCCTGTATCGATCAAAGGGACTGACCTTTCATTATGATCATGTACCCAAGAGACCCTCCAAGTCTACCCCTCAGTGCTACGAACAACTAGTCTCTTTTGGGAAGGACAAACTCTTGTACATAAAAATCCAGACTGAAGGCTCCATGGAACAGAATGTAGATTGAGACCCAAGACCACACACACAAAACACAATCAATGAATGAAAAGCTAAACAACCTTGACATAGATACAATGTTACTTGTGGAGGAAAAAGAAAAAAAATAAAACACAGAACAAAAGAAAGCACAACAGAAATCAAATCCCCAGTGTTGTAATGCTTAAGGCTACCAAAAACAATTGGCAGGTTTGCTGGCAACTTACTAAGGTTTTCAAATACCACTATGAGAAGTTTTTAAAATGTAGTGAATGAAACAGCATCAAGCTTTTATCATGAAAACAAAGTCTGTTGCTTCTGAATATCTGAACTCTTACCAACAGTTTCTCTCCTCCTTTAGTACAAAATTACTTTCACAGAATTTTTAAAGAATAATTCCATCATTTACTACATGCAGAAGATTCCACTTTTGGGAAGAGAATACAAACGGAGAAGAGCAAGCCTTGTGTAGGGTCTCCAGAACAGACCGCATCTGACTTTTAGTCTTTGTGCTAAAAAATCTCATAGAAAAAGCACAGAAGGAGAGCTGGCACTTTCCTAACGTTAACTTTAAAGGCCGAACTACAAGTACCTTAGGAAAAATGCCAACGTATGCCGCAAACATACCTAGTACTCACAGACCACGGCGGATTCTTTCCGTCTGTCTTTTGAGCTTTCATGGCAGAAGAAAGGGCGATCGCGGTGAACTGACAGCAGGTAACAATCTGCTGAGAAAAAAACTCTTTAGTGTAAAACTGGGTGAGAATCTAAAGCTGCTTTTTTTTTTTTTGGTGAAGGGTTGTGAAGACCATGACTGAGTGAAGAAAAAAGTATTTTGCACCGTCTTCGGTGGTCCAGTTGTGGACAGAGGCCGCTACAGGTTTTGCATTTTGTAATGTAAAGGCTCCACAGAACAGAATGTGGACTGAGTCCCAGGACAACAAGCATCAACACTCTAATGAAAAAGCAAAACAAACAAAAAAAAACAAAGAAAAAAAACCTCCACCAAATAAAAATTGAGTTTAAGCATCAGCTTAAGAATGCTGCACTGAGGATGGGGAAGGTGACAATCAAATCTTTGAGCCGCTCAGTAGAAAAAAAACAGTAAGATAGTGTGTACCTAGAACAAATAAGCAGACTGTTATTCAGAGAGAATAAACAGGCTGTTTGTCCTTGAGGCTGCTTTGGACCAGACCAAAGCGAGAGTCTCCTAGTCAAAAGTTATCACTTTACAGATTAAGGGGCGCATAAATATCACGAGCTGTTTGTCAAAGACTGCAAGTCGGCCAAAGGCAAAGGTGGCAACGGGAGATCATGGCTGCTGACACACTTCAGGTCAAAGAAAACCCACCCCTGGGCCTGCCCCTCTGCAAGGAGCAGCGTTCTAATTTACCTGAGAAGCGAGGCTAATTGAAATATACTTAACCAATAACAGAGAGAAGAGTTATCACTAACCAGCAATTGTAAAATTAGGTGTGTTTATATTAATTAAGTTACAATATAAATATATCGCTGCTTTTCAATGCAGTATGCCAGCATCCAGTACTGCACAACTCCGGTCGTAAACCAGTGCCGGCTTTCTCCACCATCCTGTGGCTCCGAGTTTTCTTGGTCACGCTCTTCAGCAACGCGGGGCCACGGGCCGCACTCCAGG
>NW_009712343.1:0-60081 GCF_000703405.1 Apaloderma vittatum
GCAGGTCAGTCCCCAACCTGTACTGGTACTCGGAGTTGTTCTTTAACCAGATGCAAGGCTCTACACTTGCCATTGCTGTATTTCATAAGATTTTTCCCTGCCCAACTCTCCAGCCTGTATAGGTCTCACTTTTGATCTTGAGGATGTACATTTCCTTCTATTATTCAGTACTGTGCTTTGTTGAAAATCTGTAAGTGCAAAATTAACGTAGTTAATTTTATTCATGATCTCCCTACTGATGTTTTTTGGTTTTGATGGTTTTATTGTGTATTATTGGTTTTGTGTTTTCTGGTAGTTTTTCTCTTTCGGCAGCTTATCACACTTATGGAGAAATAAGAGGGAAATAGAGATATGACTTGCTTATACTGTTGACTCTTTTGGTTCCTCAAAGTTTAATAGCTCAGCCAGCACTTGTTGACTGCCGACATTTTGAGGGAACCAGGGAGGGTATGGTCTTTGAGACCTTATTTCCTAATGATGTTCATCTATGTTGTAAAACTGAGATACAGATTGATATTTTTAAGATGAAGGGTGATGCTTTTATACCTCCACAAGTCCAAGGATTTTCTTGGGAAAATCTTGTGGAATACAGCCTTGGAGAAAAGTAGGGTCCAGGAGAGCTGGCAGATTTTCAAGGATGACTTGCTCTGAGCTCAAGGATGGTCCATCCCTACAAATAGGAAATCAAGCAAAGCCATCAGGAGGTCTACATGGATGAACCGGAGCTCCTCTGTTTGTGAATGGGAACAGGGTCTTATCCTATTTTTCTAATTTCGTATTTCTAACATAGAATCATTAAGGTTAGAAAAGACCTCTAAGATCATCTAGTCTTAAGGACTATCCTTCTTTCTTATGTTTATTTTTGATTTTTAACTGTATTCTGGTCTATAATAGGCCTCCTCAGTATACGACAGTACAAAAAAAAACATATACCAGCTTTGTTTGATTTCTGTTCCTGCAATTTTGTGTCCTCAGAGCTGTCAGGTGGGAAAAGATATGGGAAAAAGGGGAAAAAAATTCCTACTAAAACTTCATTATAATAAAGAAAGTATTATTTTTGTAGTTTATTAGTAGTAGTAGTATTAAGTAATAGTTATTGTTACTCATTTCTTCTCCTTCTGATATTCACTCTAGCTTTTGAGTATCCTTCTTCTGTTTGCTTCTCGATTACAAACTGGGAACAAACTCCAAACTGTTTTTGCAATCTCATAAGCCCCAACACGCTACTTCTTTTTCTTAGCTTATATATGTGAACTGTGTGAAAGCACAGTCCCCTTACTTTCTGCTGAAAGCACCTTACGTGAAGAACAAAAAAGGAAATTCCCACTGGTGAACAATCTCTGTCTTTCCTCAGAACTCTGTTATTCAAGTTATATATGGCAACAGAGCTGCTGTCCTGGGTATTAACAGATCTACTGATCTTGGTGACCAAGGTTTACATTTAAATCACTCGTTCAAGTGTAGCCGAATACACACCCAATTCCATGCTACTCATGCATCAGCTTCAACTGTGAATTTTTTTGATTGCGAGAAAATCTTGGCCTGCAAAAGAGTCAAACATTTTGGCCTCCAGAAACACCTGATAAGTACATTTGATGAGCAGATTTGTGTACCTATGAAGAGAAATTTATATTTTGTCCATGAAAACTGAGTAACAGCATATCAAATTAACACAGCAAGTATTAGTCCAAGCTACAATTCTCAAACACAAAGGCTGAGTGAAAAATGTATTGCCCTTTGATGTGCAATAATCAAATTTAACAGACGGAGTTTAACAAATTAGTGTATCTTTTGTTGGCGATAGACAACCTGTCTAAATTGGAATGTAGAGATTTGTATTACCTCTTTCCTTGGCTTTTGCGCACCTGCTACTAAAACCCACTAATTCAGGTGTCCATAACTAATGAATAACATTGAAAATTTGGTACAAAATCGCCAAATAATTGGAAAATTATTTAAAAAGTAGAAAATCTGAAGTTAAAAGACTCTGAAGTTTCATAATATCTAAATATTGAAGGTAGTTAAAGAAGTGACTTAACATGTAACAAAATCCATTGGCTGGGAGCTAAACTAAGCAATTTAAAATAGATGTTTTTAACAGTGACAGGAAACTCATAAATGCTAAAGAGGTCCTGAAGCATTAAGAGTTATGGTGGATTCTTCACCATCCATTGTAAATTTGTAAGTCAAGTTTGACAGAACATTTCACTAGATCTTTTCTATTTTGACAACTGCAACTGAAAAGACAAAGGTCTCATGAGCAAAACAGACTCAAATGGGGGAATTTTTCCTTGATTTGATTCATTGCCAATTAACACCACCTTCTGATTCAGGTATTGGTGGGGGAACATAACTGAGAAAACAAACACTCAGGTAACCAATATATAATTACAAACACGTGTATTTGGGTCGATTTTTTTTTTATCAGAAAGGCCCTTCTAAATGCCTAATTATAAAGCAGAAATTACATTCTTAAAGTTTCTGAAATAAGCTTTTTTTTGAAATGAAAGTATTACTATCCTTTTGCAATCAATGCTCCCTTTGAGTACCATTAGGTGCCAAGATTTGGCCTTGGAACATAAACTTTTATTGCATGTTAAGGAACAGAATTATAAGAGCACTCTGAACATGGACAATGAAACCTATCAGTGATATTTGTTGCTGATGATGTAGGGACCTGATAGATGATTTAATCTGAGAGTGCAAATTCAATTTCTGACCCACATGTCACTAGACAGAAGGTTTATGCAATTACCATTAGTGAGTTGTTATTTATCCATGTGTAGATCCTGCTGACTTTTTATTACTCGTTGCTAATGTTGTCATTAAAAATGCATGCCGATTAACATAATTTTAAAAGGAGACATGAAAAAATATCTGATTTTGCATTGAATTTCAATTATTTCTTTGATTTATTTTTCTTTCTTTCCAGCATCTGCAAAATAATGGTCTGGGTAGACAATGAGTAGAAGAAAATAGTAGTTATGTCCAGTAATTCTCTTACCTCCATAGGTAAAGGTGACAACGTTCTCATTTTGTGCTAGGCAAATCATGTGCTGTCACCACTCTTCAGCTAGTTGGTTCTTTTCATTTGAAAAAAAAAAAAAAAGAAAACCTAGCACAGATGGCATATCTTGCTGCAGCATTACAGTTTCAGGCCCTTCATGAATCACTTGAGTAGGTAAAACAGCATCTGTCAATTTTATTATATTGGATTTATTGAAACCAGGAAATTAGTAGCATGTAAGTATGTATTAGTCTCTGGCTGGCACTTTATTGCAGTACTCAGTTATCCAAGATGGCAAATTCATATGTGTTTACTAAAACCTTCAGATATATTTTTTCACCTGCTTCACTTGACTGAGGAGCCTTAATGATCACAATTTTATAAGCCTCTGTTTGTTGCAATGGTAAAAGCCCTGACTTCTTTTTAGATCATCTTTTCAGAGCCTCACAAAGAGCAGAGGTTTCATGTAAGCTTCCAGATGGAAAAGCGAAGTGGGGAGTGATCTTAGCAGGGAGCTGACTACCGTGAATTTTAGTACTAGAAAATGCTCACTCTACCTAGGAGAAACCCAGTCCCTCGAACTGCTGTCGTTTCTCCTGTTCTGCCGGCGGGGCTGAGCCTTAAGGGGCTCCCAGATGTTGGAGAGAGTTAAGGACCAAATGTCAGAAATGTTAAAGTGAACATGTGGCTGGTGATTGGGTCCCTCAGGGGAGACGGTAGGTTGCTTAAGTCTAAATTCCTTGCTGAAGGACCATATCTATATGCAACTCTTTCAGTAATAATACTCACTTGTACCTAACATATACAGCACCTTTTGTTAATGCTATCTTCTATTTTTTGCCTTCTTCTTTCTGGGCAGATGGGGAATCACATCAAGCAAGATTGCAGTTCTGTGGGTTTTTTCCAAAATGCACACTCTTCATTCATTAGCAAGAATATAGATTAATATTTAGAGTAAACATTTTGATAATGCTTTTTTTTAATTATTATTTGTATATTTGCAATCAGTTTGTAGTTCGTTTGCCATTACTGATTTGAACAGACTAAAACAGATCAAGTGAACAGTGCTCCACCAAAATCTAATCTTTTATTTGGCCAGTTAGCTGTTGTAAAGGCTATTTCCGATATTGCTGGTGAAATACAAGCCATGTTACAGCTTTGATTGCTGTTCTATTTCTCTGGTAGCTAAACCACATCATGTAAATGAAGAGAGACTCTGGAAGTTGACCTTACATTCGTAAACTCTTCAGTCGTTGATCCTTCATTTCTTGGAAAGGTCCATTCCAGCAGTCCTCTCTGAAGAATCTTCCTCCATTTCCATCTCCCTTCCTGGTTTCAGCAGTGAAGGAACTGAAGCCACAGCAATCTCTGCACTGATGGGGAGCAAGGTCCTGAAACATGACCTCGGCCATATGGAGCAGAAGTGAAATGTGATATTGATGGAGGGCACTTGAGCAACAGTGAAAAGAAAATGCTGCCGTAGTGAATATTTTTTGTTGTTTGTATGCATGCTAAGCACTTGAACGACTTGATAGGGAAGATTTGTCGTGTATTTCAGTGAAAAAACCTGTTCAATGTTGGAAATTGGCTTTTATGAATGTTGCCGGAGAAGAATCCTTCTGCTCATTAAGTGCATTCCTCTAAGTGGAAGCTCCTGTACTGTTCTGTTGCCTGCCTTCTCCCCTTCTTTCTCTCCTGTTTTTCAATTAATTATTTTTTAAAAAAACCCACATGTATTCTGCTGGCAGGACTTAGTAGCAAATCAAGTGATGTTTGCTAGCACTGGGCCCATAACATTTGCTAAGGCACAGTGACATTAGCCAAAAGTGTGTAATATGCTGTAGCGCACTATCTGATACTGAAAGTTTCAGTTCTTTTGATAACAGTCTACACACGATTATTTTCATCTGCACAAGGAAGACTAAGATGGTGATGAGGTGGAAAATGCTCCATTACTGCAGAATACCAAAAGAGGGTAGTCTGTGTCTGGTGTGTTCATACTTATGTGTTTGGGGGCAAAGAGAGCCTGTCTTTCAGGGCAGGATGCTGAGAAGTTGAATCAGAAGAGAGAACTGAAATAAAGTGAGGACTGTCAAAGGTTCAATCATTTTTAACATTCCTTTCATATTATTTCTGATGATGGGGGCCAAATGACTTCAAAAAATCATATTGATTACAATTTAATTAGACATATTTATCTTGGACTGCAAAGCGTTTATCAGAAGTGGAACCACGCTACATTGTAATCAATCAAATGCTAGTTTAACTGTGGTAGTGTCTTATTTCAGAGGTCAAAAACTGGAAAACTCTCTAGCTTGTATGAAATACATTCACTGATAGACAAGTCTTGGAGTTTTAGTGATTGATCTTGTGCTTTGTTTTAATTCACAGCTTTAAATAAACATCAGAAACAGAAGCTTCATAAGAGAGCTCTATAGGAGTAGGTTTATGTGTTAATTTACAAAATTATTCATGAATAATTTAGAACAAATATTAGATGTAGAGAAGTGGAGCCTTATCTTCTAGTAATAAAATTAAAGAAAAATTAGGAAACAGGTAAGTTTATTTCCTGAACTGGAGAAGCAATTTTCATCTGATGGATTAGTCCTATTTAATCAGAACAGAGAGCAGCTGTATAAATCCTAGCTAGAAGAATATTAGGTCATTTGTTAGCCCTTCAGCCAATTACAGCTGCAGCTGCTCCATGGTATATTTTTCTTCTCATCATTGAACTTTGAGGTGTTTTTTTTCCTTGAAAATATTACATGATGAGCCCTCAATAGATAAAAATGTAGGCCACAGAGATCTTACAGCACCAGGGTGCTGATGGATAAAATATGGTCCCTCATCACCAGCGGAGAGTGACAGTGAAACTTGTTTATGGAAGTAGAAAGCTGCAGGACCAGGATCTAGTCCTGACCTGAACAAGGAGACAGCTGAAATTCCTTTTTCTCTTCTGACAAAGTAACTCTTTTTTCTTTTATTTTGTAAAACAAATTACTTAGAGTCTTTGTCGGTTTTTTAAATTATTTTCATTCAGGCTGTCATTATAATGGCAATATTTGTGCTGAGCAGTTTCCTTTTGGATTTTTTCCTTTTTTTATATGTAAACAAATCTAGGCGAGACAATAGTTGTAAAATCTTGTCAGAGGTTCTGTGATGGTAGTGAAAGAGATAGAAAACTCTGGAGGAGTTTTTGAATACTATCCTGATTTTGTTGTTGTTTTTGTTGTTCCCCAGGACTAGAAAAAAGTTATTCCTGTGATTCACAACATATTTCAGTACCAAATAAGTTTTAGTAAGCCTTTGTACAAAGGATTTAACTTTATCCACTTTATTATCTCTAGAGCTTGAGATTTTTGCCCTTCCTTCTCTCTGCACCGTGCAGTTAACTGATAGTAGTTAGTTAAGGGAGAATTATGTTGGATCTTCTTACCTATACCTGTAACTAAACACTGGCTGTTTGTTCTACCACATCCCTCCTTGGATCACTTTGGGAATAGAGAAGTTGAGGAGCATCCTGCCAAGGCAGCAGAAAAAGGATGAAGTGATGAGAGAGCCAGGAGAGTCAGCTCCAGGCTGCCAGTGTAACAGGCAAGGCCATGAACTGGTGAAAAACCACCTTTTGTGTGTTTTGTTCAGTTCTTGTCTTGAGACAAAAATATCAAAGCCATGAGCACTCAGGCACTGAAAGAAGTACTATGCGTGTTCAGAAACACGCTTGTGTGTTTAAGAAGCATTGGGGTGTGCTAGTTAACTCAGGAACGTCCTACTTGACCACATTTTTGCTCTGTATATTGGGGAAATTGCTACGCCTCAACTGACCCTAAGTAAAGAAGGGTTCACACACTTCTCTCTTTCTCTCCTTGGGGTGATCAAAGGACAAAGGCATCAGACAGTGGCCAGTGCTCAGGAAGGAAAGAGTAAGGTGGTACAAGAGGTTCTCAGAGTGAGGATGAGCAGAATCCTCCTGGGTCTTCAGAGCTTGTTTGAACTGGAACTTGCTCAAACAGAGATGCATTCCTACGGATAATGTGTGTGAAAACTGGCATGTACAGCATGAGGAGCCAAATGCAACATGAAGTTGTACAAATCTATGATTCAAGACTTGCTGCACTGATGGGGCGAGTAGCATCCCGTGAGCTGTGAAGTAGAATTGATAGGAGAAGAAGCATCCTGTGAGAAACAACCTCTCAGGGTCGTTAGGTGGCAGTTAGTCAGAGGCCTATGGTACACAAGATACGGGGAGTTGTTTAGCACAAGTTGTAAAAGAACATAAACCAAAAATAATTGACAAGAACACTAGTGATAAGGGGTATCTGACAAGGACCATCTGGTGACGAGGCCCCTTGTGAAATTCCGGGACAAGATGCCCTACGAAAAGTGCTGAGAACAAACAGTTTTGGGACTAAGGTGAAAAGTTCATTAGGAGGAAGACCTACAGCCTTCATCCCTGAAGACCCCTGCCCAAGACCACCCAGGAGGCACTGCGCAAGCGTCAATATAGGCTTGGCAGTGATTGACTTAAGAGCAGCCCTGAAGAAAAGGACTTGGGAGTACTGGTAGATGAGAAGCTCAACATGAGCCGTCAGTGTGCACTTGCAGCCCAGAAAGCCAATCATGTCCTGGGCTGCATCAAGAGGTGTGTGGCCAGCAGGTCTAGGGAGGTGATTCTTCCCCTCTACTCCACTCTCGTGAGACCCTGGAGTACTGCGTCCAGTTCTGGAGCCCACAGTACAAGAAAGATCTGGACGTGCCGGAGTGCGTCCAGAGAAGGACCACAAGGATGATTAGAGGGCTGGAGCACCTCTCCTATGAAGACAGACTGAAAGAGTTGGGGTTGTTCAGTCTGGAGAAAAGAAGGCTCTGAGGAGACCTTATTGCAGCCTTCCAGTATATTAAGGGGGCCTACAAGAAAGCTGGTGAGGGGCTTTTTAGGATGTTGGATAGTGATAGGACTAGGGGGAATGGATTTAAGCTAGAGATGGATCGGTTTAGACTGGGCCTTAGGAAGAAGTTCTTCACCATAAGGGTGGTGAGACACTGGCACAGGTTGCCCAGAGAGGTGGTGGAAGCCCTGTCCCTGGAAGTCTTTAAGACCAGGCTGGATGGGGCTCTGAGCAGCCTGATCTAGTGGTGGATGTCCCCATGGCAGGGGAGTTGGAACTAGATGATCTTTAAGGTCCCTTCCAACTCTGATAATTCTATGATTCTATGAATCTATGATTCTATGATAAGATCTATGGAATTCATGACAGGGCACCGAAAGAGCTGGCCAGTATCATCACAAGATCTCTCTCCATTATTTTGCAATGTTCTTGGAGGTCTGGAGATGTCCCACTTGACTGGCAGCTAGAAAATGTTGTTTTCAAGGAGGGTGAGAAGGAAGGCTCTGGTAATTAGAGGTCTGTCAGTCTCACTTCAGGACCTCATAAAATTATGGAGAAGTTTATTCTGGGAGTTACTGAAAAACACTTGAGAGACCATGCAGTCATTGGTCATAGCCAATACAGGTTTGTGATCAGGAAATCCTGCTTGAACAGCTTAATATCCTTTTATGACAAGGTCACCCATTTAATTGACCAAGGGAAGCCAGCAGGTGTGGTGGGTTTGGATATTAGCAAAATTTTGCTACTGTATGTCACAGTATGCTGCTGGAGAAACTGTCCAGCACACAGCTAGACAAGTCCATAATACGTTGGGTGAATAATTGGCTGATGGATCAGGCTCAAAGGGTTATAGTAAATGAGGTTACATTAGGCTGGTGACCAGTCACCAATGGGGTTCCCCAGGGCTCAGTTTTAGGGCCATGATCTTTGATGTTTTTATCAATTACCTGGATGCAGGAATCCAATGTATATAACGCAAGCTTGCCAACAATACTAAAGTAGGAGGAGCTGTGAACTTTCTCAAGGGTAGAGAGGCCTTACAGAGAGCTGGGCAACCACCAATCATAATAAATTTAACAGGAGTAAGTGTAGATGCTCTACCTGTGGTGGGGGCAATCCTGGTTAAACATACAAACTAGGGGAAGAGCAGCCCCATAGAAAGAGATCTGGGGGGTTGAGCTGATGGCAAGTTGAATATGAGTAAACTGTGTGCTTTAGCAGTCAAAAGGGCCAACTGTGCCCTGGCGCTCATCAAGTACAGCATAGCCAGCTGGTTGAGGCGGGCAATTGCCCTATCCTGCACTGCACTGGTGAGGCCCCACCTCAAGTACTGTGTGCAGTTTTGGGTGCCTCTGCTTAAGAAGGACATCAAAATATTGGAGTGTGCCAGGAGGAGATTGACCCAGATGGTGAAAGGTGTCAAGGGCAAGACTCACAAGGAATGGCTGAGGTCACTAGATTTGTTCAGCTTGGAGAAGATAAGGCTGAGGAGTGACCTCATTGCAGTCTCCAACTTCCCCAAGGGGAGCAGCTGAGGGGAAGGTGCTGATCTCCTTTCTCTGGTGACCAGCGATAAGGCGTGAGGAAATGGAATGAAGCTGCATCAGGGGAAGTTCAGACTGGACATTAGGAAAAGGCTCTTCACTGAGAGGGTTGTGGGTCACTGGAACAGGCTCCCCAGGAAAGTGATCATGACACCAAACCTGTCAGGTTCAAGGAGCATCTGGAAAATGCTCTTAGTCGTATGTTTTAGTTTTAGGTAGTTCTGAGGGGAGCAAGGAGTTGGACCCAAAGATCCCTGTGGATCCCTTCCAACATGAGATATTCTATGATTCTACGAGTTGATGATTCTGTGAAATATTTAAACCATATCATGCAAGCTAAGCTTTGTTTTCTAATTCAGTTGTACAAGGTAGGTGGGAGTCTGTTTCTTCAGTGTGCTGTAAAGGAAAGAGAGAGGTATTTTGGTAACCAGAGCATGCCTTCGTCCCCAGTACTGTGTTTTCTTGGACTTCTAGCTGCAGCTACTGCTCCTCCTCCCAGGTAGCTCTGGCTTGGTTGGGCCATATTTTGTATCCTCTCTCACTACCTCTTCTGTGGCTTGCAGGGAGCTACGGGTGCTAGTGCAAGAATGGACTATAGTTTTGTAGCAGCCAGCAGTAGCTGGAGTTTATGGGGTGTTTATGTGGCAAATTATATCTCGCAGTTTATTGACTAGTTCTGTGTAGTACAGCAGCTTTGTGCTGTGGTGGATCCCTCAGGTTACTCCACATGGTGATAGCAGTATGTGCTCTATCTTGTACGTGTTAATTTTAAATTATGTTTAGGCACTGCATGAATGTGAATCGATTGAAGCCTGACATTCCTATTTCAGGGTAGAAATAGCTAGTCAATATGAGCTGATATTATTGATTGGGCTGTTTGCACATCTGTTTATGCAAACCATACAGGTAATGAGTATCAATATACAAGAGTCTACTGAAATGTTTTATAGTCAAAAGCATGAAGAGTTCACTGAACGTGGAAGGCAATCTCACGTTTTGGAAAGCAGCTGCCAATATTTTGGTACAATACATTCATTTGTATTCTAAAATATATGTAAAAATTGAAATGTGAAATACTGTTTTAAAGGGAAAACATATGTTTCACAGTACACTTCTGACATGTGGTGTCTCACACTCCAGAGTGATTTTTTTTTTATTTTTTTTTAACATCAGATGCAGAGCTGGTGTTACAGCTATGGATCTTACAGGCGGAAACAGAAGCTTGATGGAATCTGTCTTCTAGCTGTACTCTACCGTCCTGCACTGCTACCTCGTCCAGCTTTGGTGGACCTTCTCCTGCCCTGTCCTGAGTGGCCTGAGATCCCAGGCACTTGGTCTAGTTCTTGCCTTTAAAAATTGTTCTAATCAGGTACGTGTTTCAAGGAGACAATTAGGATTGAATAGCAATTAAGAACAGATAATATGTCATTATTGTAAATCAGGATTACTAAGCATTCACATCATCTTAATTGCGATATTTGTAAAAGAAGAGACCAAATCTATGCCTGGTAAGGGAAAATTGAGACTAATCATAAGCCAATTGTTAGCTTTATAACGTGGCCCCTGCAGCAGCCATGGGTACAGCTGGGCTGTCTCGGGGGCAGCTCAGGGACAGGGCTGTGACTCTGGGAGCTGTCAGATGGCTCCATGCTCCCTGAGATGTGACGTGGAAGGATTAGTCGGTGCTTCTTTAGTAACAGCAGATTGACTGTGCTGACCGGTGTGCTGGGGGTGATGCAGCACTAAGCCTGCTGTTTGTAATGAATAACCCCCTCTGTTTTGCTTCTCTTATTCCCCTGGTCTGTGAGTATGTCTACACATGCCCTGGGCAGACATGAGCTTATGTCACTGATGCTATAGCCTTTCTGGAAGCTACATAGCCATGATAATGTGTTGCCAACCTAGAGCAACAAAACAATTTGATTCTGCACAAGGCTTACCTGCCTGGGCCCAGCTTTATGCAAGCATGGCTGTTGTGCTTTCATTCAGAGCTCTCTTTCTTCTAGCAAACTACAAGTGTGGGCCAGAATGACAGGACAGACAACACCATGTAGCCATAACTGAGTTCCTCATGGTTTTTTGAAAGCATGATGTTCTTTTAACACTTCAGTTCGAGAGTGAGTAAGTTAAAAGGAAGCAAACTGATGAATCAATGCTTCCTACTCAGACTTAGATTCCTCCTAGAGTAGCTGTTTGGTTTGTATTTTACGGTTCCTCATATGAAATCAGCCATCCACATGCTGTCATTTTTTCTGAATCTAAGACTGTATTTTATGGTCTTGAGATGGATTTCCCACTAGCAACAAATAGAGAAGCTAATAGAGTTCCAGGCACAGGGTACTAGGAAACTGATGGCAAGATGGGAAGAAGAATAATGAAGCGATATGCATAAACTAAATTGCCTAGTGGCTGTAGCTCAGTTTACACTGGAAAATAAAAACTGCCTACTGAAGACAAAAAGGCTTTTGCCTCCATCTACAAGGAGACAGAATCTTCCCTCTGTGAAGTGAAGTTGTGGATACTATACCAACTTTTATTTTTGTTTCTTATTGAATAAATAAATGAAGATAGAAATGCAAAATGTTGATCTGACTATCTAAATTCAAAGACAGGACACTACTATCATTTCACATTGTCTACCTTGGTTATTAATCCTTTCTGAAATGTTAAGGAACCATAATTTTTATTTTTATTCACTGTGTTTTGATGAACCTCAAGAATATTGAAGAAATTTCGAATTCTTCCTTGACACTTCTTCACCTAACGGAATCCCAACGATTTTATATTTAAAATCTGAATGCCAGTTTCTTTTCTACTTTCAATCTGTCTCACAAATACTGTTCATTTGACCTACGCTATGAATTTCTGGAAAGATCATATTTTAAAATTGTTAAATATAAAAATCTTTGCCTTATCGGCTTATCAACAAATTGAAGGGGGATATTTTTATCTTTCTTGAAGAAAAATGAAACATTGTTTTCAAAGCTGAATAGTTTTCTCATGATTAGGGGTAAGTTTATTGTTTTTAGAGTCAGGTTGTATTCCAGGTAGTGACAGACTGTTACAGTTACCCTATACCAAATACATTTCTTTGTTTACCACAACCAAGCCCTTTTTATCTACATGTAAAAACAATCTAATCTGAAGTGGCTGCGCTTGAAAGGCACTAGCTGGTTCAAGAAAATACTTCCTATGAGCTTGAGGTTCGTGGTTCATATTACTTCCAGGATCATTTCGTTAGATAGTACACAGTGACTACAGTAGCCTGGAGTGTTTTCTCTTTCCAAGAGGTAGTCCTCTGAATAATTTAGGTGACATTTCACCAGAAAACAGCCTTAACTTTTGAGCCACAACTTTCTCAAAGTACCAAAATCATAAGGAAGTCATTAGTAACATTATTCTAGAATTTCTCCTTCTTCTTCTTCTTCTCCATCTCCTTCTCTTTTTGTGACTTAAGTTTGCAGGTGGAAATTTGGTAGCCCATATTTGTGTGTTTCAAGTTATTCCACATTTATCATGCAGTGTAATTTTACCCAAGAATCTAAAAGAGAGGAAAAAACTGGCCAATGGCCTTTGACGTAAAATAAGTGAAAATTAGTAGGTTAAATTCAGACTTGTATGCAGTTGCTGCTCACGTGTGTGTTGCTTTTTCCTCCGTTATGTATGCAATGAGTGCATGAGCAGAGTTTTGGAAAACAGGTGGGAATGACATAGCCACATGTTGCAAGTGCATTCATAGATTACGGAGCCAAGAGAGAGGACTACAACTGTATAATCTGACTCCTTATATAATGCTCTTCTGTACATGTATAAAATAGTCTGAGGAGAAACATCCCATTTTGATTTAAACATTTATTTCCTTAGCTATGTTAAGAAGTAGTCCTCAATACTGAGGAACTTACTTCTCCTGAGATACTATTTGTTGAAGCAGGAGGATAATGTGGTTTGTGCCCACTCCAGCAATGACTGGATTCCTCTCCAGACCCCTGCATCTGTCCTTGACCACTTGGTCCTTGTGGTTTGTGTAACTGAAAGTCTTTCCTTCAAATTTCTTGCCATTTCATTTTCTCCAGCTCTCTTTTAACAGGGCCATCATATTTCACTTGCTGTCACATTTCCTATTGCCCTCTGAGCTGATGATCCAGTCTTTATTTCTCCAATGATTTGGCTTCTGCTTCTAATTTTCAACTGTAATTGTGTTTCCTCTCCCTCTGTTCTCTGTGTCCAACCTTCATTTTTCCCCTAGCCTCAGTTTTGTACATCAAAGGAGGAAAGAATTTTTTTCTATGTCTGTGTTTCTTTAAATAATCAACAGCTTTGGCCATTTTCATGTGGCTTCCTCTTTCAGTGAGGTACCCTAATCACTCTTTTCTTACAGTCATTTCTAATGGTTCTTCTTGTAATGACTTTTTCTGCAATTGCAGATAAGCATTTTAGGATCCAGCCCCATGGATGATCATGTAGGTGGTATGGACCATGAACATCAAGCAGCCAGCACTTTTCAAGCTTAAAACATATTCAGAATTTCTCCTAGAAGACACTCAAAGCAAACAGTAACATGTGTCAAAAAAGGGGCTTTTCTCATGACTGTTCTTTCTTGCCTCCTAAGCAATACAGAGCATGAGTCCAGTCAGAGAAGCAGTTTCTCCCCTAGAAGGAATTCAGAAAATACCTTGCCCTCTGGATATGTTTGTGGAAGAGTATCCTGAAACATTTCTGGTAGCAGGGATCTGGGGCCAGCCACTAGAAGGCAACACAATCTCACAAACAGCCAAAGGTAGTATTCCTTCAGAACTACGTAAGCTGAAACCTGCAATTCTGCTCAATAAAATCACTTTTGCCACTCGCATATGTAATTAGTAGGGGATCTATTAAAAGTACAGCATTTTAGCTGGGCAGTGACTGCTGTGCTGTAGCATCTGAAAGGAAGAGCATGAGAAGATATGGTGGCCACTGCTGGCATATGGACATTTCAGTCTCATGCTTTATCAACATTTACTGTATTTATAATCAGTTACGTTTGTAAAGCAAGCTGGTGACAATTTATTGGAAAAGAGTTAAAGTCAAATAGTTTTGATGATCATCCAGTTTCTTAGACCTGAAGCTCTGTATGACTATGTGAAGGGGATTTGCTTTTGTGAGCTATTGGTAGTAAATAACTTGTCCCTGTCAGGAATTTAATGCTCAAAAAATTATCATTAATATATCCCTATGCCTGGGTGGACATATAACTACAAAATAGATGCAGTGCTCTTGTTTAACCTTTTCCTTTTCATCTCTGTTGTAGCTGAGAAACACAACAGATGGCCCTTTCTGTGTCTCTGTGTTAAAACTGTAAGTATAAGTGCTGCCACTAAGTATTTTCTGCTTTTTAATTTTCAAGAAAATATGTAAATGGAAGAAATCTTGCTCTATGGATCAAAAGAATAGAGCCCAATTAGCATGATAGTCTGCTCTCGACATGTTGCTTCAAACTAGGTCCCATACAGCTTTCAAACAGACCATCTCGATCTTCTATTACGTGGTATTTTGGTGTTTTGTTTTGGTCGTTGTTTTTATTTTTGGAGGGGGGAGTGTATTTTGTATGCTTTTTTCCCCAGAATTCACCTGGAATTCAACTCTCTTCATCATCATCACTTTGTCTTTTGCAGTGGCTTTTATCTCACATATGAATAACAAGGACTGTTGCATTTATTCCTTTTTTCTCATTTGTGCAGCCTCTTCAGGCACCTGCCACTGGCTGGAGGCTGGAAGAGCTTCCACGATGTCGCTCAGGGCTCATCTTACTCCATGGCATGAAGGGGAGGGGAAAAAAAAAGAACACCAACCAGAGAGGAAGTATCCTGGAAGCAGGTAATTCATTCCTCCTCCCCACTATTCCCACTAGTTTGTGGATCCAGGACCTAAGTGTATTTACTGTAGAAGCTAATTAGATGTTAAGATTAAATTAAACCTGCTAGAAAGGGGAATGTTAAAATGATTTTTTTATGGCTTTGAGAGTACAAGCTTACCTATTACAAGTCAGGATATGTAGTTCTCTTGTGTTTGCTGGCTAAACCTAACAAAACCTGGGCTTTTTGCACAGCTTCACTCCTTGGAGAATAAAAAGCCCTGTCCTGCATCAAGCCTCTGGATCCTCAGAAACAGTTCAGAATTGTTCTGTATCAAAGTGCTATACAAGGAATAGGCACTTGGCTATTGTGCCACAGTAATTTTTTTTTTTATTACCATTGTGCTGCTATGTCTTGGGTGCTCTGTGTGAGTGTGTGATGAGAATCATCCAGACACCAGAAATCTAATTAGGGAGATTTTCCCATCTCCTAGTTTGGTAAAATACTCCCAAGACAAGGGTGGGACAACCCTCTGCAGCCAAAGGACAAATCAGTACTGATAGACTCCTACTAATCCCGTGTGGTGGGAAGGCAGTTACCTGCATGCCCAATGACTGGCTGGGGGCTGGTTCAGGATTTTGCCCAGGCAGGTGCAGAACCTGTATTTATTTAAGAAGGTTGGCGGCAGCCGCTGCTACCGTCTTGGAGCGATTAAAGTATATGTTGTTTGGCAAGAGGTTGCCAGGTGCTGGCTGTCGTGTGTGCTTTGACAAGCAGGGCAAAATTTCATGTAAACACCTGCCAGCACCCCAGACAAATCTGTGCTAAGGGGCTATTATGTACCTGCCATTAAGCCATTTGTGAGTTTAGCTGACAGCAACACATGTGCATCAGCTATCGTAGCAAGGGCCTACAGAGATAAGGTATACCAGTGTTTCCCTGTCTCCAACAGACGTGAGGTCAGGTTGTTTGAGAAACACCAACAACCATTTCAGACCTTTACCTTCTCAAACAGGCAGGGTCCAGTCTTTAACTGTGTTGGACTGGTGCTGCATTGCTGACGGTAGGAGAAATGTATGATGCATGTGGCAGAGCTCTAAGATGGACCAGGCTTGCCAGCCACAGCCTAATGTTTCAGCACGGCTTGTTTTTTTCCATGGGAACCTGAGTTTTGGGTGGGCTTTCTTGGCTGCATCTACACAGTAGGCAGTCTTATAGATTAGCCACTTAATTGATTTGCAAGTGTGAATGTCATCTCTGCTCGGCTAACTGAGATTGGTACAATTAGTGTCATTAGCCACAAAATTCCCCCTGGAAAGAACAAATGCTCCTATTGCAAAAATCAGGTCTTTGAAATATTTTAAAGTATACAATGATTAATATGAGAATGTATGTGATGAACAGCACTTCTTTTACTTCAATGTATGAGACACCCAAATATTCTGCCACAATCATCCTCTGAGACCGTAATTCAGGGGAAGAGGTCAAAGAGTTACAGGCTGTTCCTTCTTTGAGGTGATTCAGGCAGAGATCAGCTGTAGTCTCTCAGAGCTCCTCAACACGATGTCTGTGGCTAATAGCCCTCAAGGGACCATCGACCAGCCAGAAATGGCTGGATCCCAGCAGCGATGTGGCCCCTGCCCTCCCGCCCTCAGCACAGAGCGGTGCTGGAGGAGCAGGCTGCAGGGCAGGGTGTGCTGGCAGCGGCAAGCACCAGGTCTGTGGAGAATCCCCTGCACTGGGAGATTTCTCCAGCTGGAGAGAGGGTCCTGCAGCTTACAGAAATACAAAAAGTAGTAATTATCATAATATGAGGAGGAGGAATCAGTATGCAGAAGGCTTTTCAATTTGTTGCTGTGCATTAGACCATAAAAGTGTATTTTTCCTGTATGCTTAGGCACATAAATGGGTGGTGTGCTTTATGAAGTTTGGACGATCAGCAGATGAGTGTTGTGAGTTGTGTTTTGTTTTGAAGGGAAAAGCAATGAACTTACTCAGAATGTGTTTGTGGCAAAGTTGCTTAAATCACTGACCTTACTGAATTAATGCATTCAAGCACAGAGACAGCGCTGCAGGACAGCCACCATTCCCCCTCCCTGCAGACCCCTTCCAGCCACTGCTGGTCACAACTCTGGGTGCACGCTGTGCCCCCTTCTCGAGTTTAGGCTGATGGACTGTGTGCTTATGTCTGTTAGTATGGGTAATTGCACATTTTGTGCTGCTCAGCTGAATGATAGTAATTCACAAATTCAAAAGGTAAAGTTAGGGATTCTTTTTGTTTTGCAGCAAGGCAATTCCCATCCTGTTAGCAGACTGAGTATTCCAGGAGTAACTTAGCCATGTTCCTTCACGAGGAAGGGAATGACTCCTATCCAGACTCACTTTCTGTGTACGGCGTATGTTTGTAACAGCAACTATTATATTTTTTTTTTTTCTCCTTATTGAAAGGAAAACCTGCAGTCTCTTGCCCCCTGCAGTTTTTAGCAAATACTGTACATAAATGATTTATTTCTTTCTTTGGAGAGGGCTTTACTCTGCACAGCATCTGTCATCTTGGGATTTCCCCCTCCTCCTCTTGCAGAAATGTAGCTGGAAGCTGTTGGACTCAATATGAACACAATTCAAAGTTGATTGTATTAATTCCATCAAGCTTCGTCTACTCTTTAACATTCTCTTTCATCTGGTGAGGACCTTCATTAATATGCACCATTTATGATTAAGGTAGCATTTACAGAACCATCACAGGACAATGTGCAGATTACTACACTTTGGAAATACTACCTTTGTCATTCACCCATGAAATTCAGATTTCTAGAGTTTAAAAAAAATGCTAAAAATAATAAAAAAACCTTTTTGAATTACTTCTTTCTTTTTAATCAAGAAAAGTCATGCTAATAATCGCCCTCTAACACATGATCCCTTCATTTGTTGTGGCATGGAGATGAGCAATGAGACAAGGTTTTAGCTGAAAGACGGGGCAATGTATAAATCAAGATGGACCAAAAAAGCTAACCTGAAAAAGTCAGCAACTTGGTGAGATGCTGGGGTCCATTGCTGGTAGATCTTCTTAAGGGGAGAAGTAAATGTCTTACACTATGTGCCACATAGTAGTAACTGTTAGTAAATGCCGTGAATTGTGGCTTTTATTTATTTATTTAAAAACAAAGTTCAAAGTAGCATTCTGAAATAGAGACATCAGGTGAACTTCTGTGTAAAGGCCAAGGAAATGCAGTTGCTGGCATGAGATAAAAGACAAAAATAAAATGGGTAACAGGAGAGAGAAACTTTGGAAGTAGAGGATGTATCAAAGCAAAGAATAACTGAGGTTGATGAGGAAGAAGATTAAAGTAGAATAGGGAAAGTAATCAGCGGAGGTCTCAAGTGAAAGCTGTTGGAAGGTGAACTATGTGTTACTGAGAAGGAAGTTTTTGAAACATGGACTACAGCTGGTGTAGTCATGCCTTTTCCAATGGCTGAAACCACTCCCGCTGGAGTCAGTACAAAGATTTTAACAGATGCAAAGCTGAGCCTACAAAGAGTCTCAGCAGCATCACCACTGAAAAGGGCAAGTGTCACCTGCTGAGTCTCCACTGATCACAAAGAAGAAATGGAAAACTCTTACCAACACAAAGCACACGCAGCTTGGCTAAGTATGGTTCATGGGACCCTCCTTTTTGGGGCATGCTATTGCCAGAGGACCTGCAGCCAACCATAGGGTGCTGGGACTCCAGTGGGAAGATGAGAAGGTATGTAGGGCAGCTCATCACAAGCACGCAAAATGCTTTGGTGTATGATCATGTCTGGGTGTCTTGCAGAGAAAGACATCAAAAAGGATGGAAAGACAGAAGGCCTATCAGCACATCAAAGAGGAGGGTGCTGCCAATATGCCTGCACTGAGGCTGAAAGCATGGTCACTTGTCTAGTGAGCAGAATACGGAGACCTCAACTTTATTTCAGCCTGAAGTAGTAATACTTATTTCAGCTATTTAGCAATACAGTTCTACGGCATGTGGAGGCCAGAGCAAAGGATCAGGCTGGGATGTGGGAACATGTTTGTGAGAGCAGAGTTTTGGGGAATGGGGTGGTATGATTTGCACTTGAACCAAGAAACCAAGGAAGAAGGAGCTTCATATGAAGAGGAGAACCCTTCTATACATGGTAATTTTTTTTCTGCCCATTGCACCTATAAAAGGATACTTCTGCAGGAGGGCAGATGGCTGCAATAGTAGAAGGAAGTGGTAGCTCAGAACTCCCAAGAAAGTTGAGAACTAACCCTCTACCTCCTCAACAGGAACATTAAAACATATTGAGTGGATGGACAAGTTCCAGGATACTGATCTGGAGAAGGCAGGACAACAAACCAAAAATGACCAAGAGGATGAGATGATCTGTAAGCGACAGACAAAAATGGGACCTTGTAGGTCTGTGTGGAAATACAGTATAAACCCCTTTTCCTGCGTGTGGACAGTGCATGGAGCCCGACCACTCTCTGTACTGCTGGTGGGCTGGAGATGTTCTTCTGGCTGTGTGCACAGCGATGCAGCAAGGTCGAAAGCATTTACAGGGGCCTCTGTGGCTGAGGGGTTAGGAGAGAGGAAAGGAAGTGAAATAGATATGGCTTGAGAAATAGAAAAAGCAAGATGTTGAAACCCAAAGAAGAACAAAAGGTGAGTTGGGAGCTATGCCTGCAGTTTCTCAGACCATACGGGCCACTTGGGACTGGGATTTACTTTCCCCAAACATTTGGGTTTGCACAATGTATCATTTATGGACCAATTCTGTAATTTTTATAAATATAGTGTAATTTGCATATCACATCTGCATTATTTTACTTATTTGCATATCAATCCCACTTAGTTTCTCCACTTAATCATGGGACCATGTTCTAATTATTCACGGCAAGAATATTAGCAAATGTTTGCAGGATGTGCAGGAACAGTAGAAGGCAGGAGGAAAAGTTTTCAGAGTGAAAACTAGGTACTGCTTTTGAGATCTTCAAGAACAGTGTTTTGACAGTGGATAATAGTTGTTGCTGAGGAAGAGAATGGCAGTATTATCCTTAGTCCCTCTGCTTCAGAAACTGCTGGCTGGGGACAGAGAAGGAAGTAGGTTTAAAGAATTGCTTTTCACAGAAAAAGGGAGCTTTAGCCCTGAAGAGGAGTGGAGTAGGGTAATGAAGACTTATTTCTGCTTACAAGGATGATGACCAGCCCAAAGAGGAGAAAGGAATACACAGTCAAAGATTTCTGTCTGGGGACAGAACGCACCACTGGCAGGAGAGGTAGAAAGAAGGGCCTCCAAGGAGCTCTAGGTAGTAGGTGGGACTTGATCAAGAATTGTGTATTGCTGGTAGTAAAAGAATTGTATATCCTGAATTTATTCAAATTGATTTTTCTTTGAATCTTGCAGTACTGCTGAAACCAGTATCCACTCGTGGGGTTGCTGCCTGCCTCAGAAAATAAAGCGGGTTGCTGAGTGGAATAAAAGTGGTTATCTCAGATGGGACTGGGCAGCTCCTCCACGAATCACACCTTTTCCCACTTGGTACTGAGGTGCATGATATGAAAGCGGTAGAGATACTTTTACATCTTTCCCTCCTCTGTCTTCTGTGCCAGTTACTCTCATTTGTTTTACCCCCTCTATTGTCCCTGTCTTGGGTCTCATACACAAGATTTGAGCCTCTTCAGTATTAATAAAGAAAGGAATGGAGTAAACAAGGGGTTTGAAAAATCAAAATACAGGCCAGAGGAAAAAAATCTTCAGTGGAAGGAGTGCCATATTTGTTGTCTTGTGTAGTGTTCTTGTTCTACAAAATTAACTGTACAATCCCATAATTAATTCCTTTTTCTTGCAGTTACATCAATTAGCATATAACACAGATAAAGCAAAGAGGCAGTGGCTAGTATTTTGCCTTCAGCAGCCGGCATTGCAATATGTTAAGCCATCAAATTGTCATTTCTCCCTTTGAAAAAAAAAGTGCCCACCATTAAGGCACTAGCAAAGAAAAATGAGCCAGAAGTTTAAGGCAAAGGGGCAGTGCTTCAAATGTACATTTTATGCTGTTAAAGAGATCCGTGGTACTGTGACCAAAATCCCATTAAATGGAACACTTTCTATTTAAATCTTCCCATGACATGTTTCTGGTATTACTGTACCAGGGAGGCACATAACTGTCAGGCTTAAAGGCTGCTCTTCTTTCCTTCCCTGAACAGCTCTGTGGGCTCAGGTTGTCACTTCCAGTTCAGGATCTCAGACAAAATGCTCCTTTTCGGGGCTAAATGACAACTTACCTCTGACTGCTGCTCAACCCCTTCGCTTGCGTTCCTTACCCAGTGCGACATGCGCAACTTAATCTTTAGATAAGACAATGTGACACCTCACAAGGGCAAACGCGATGCCCTTGCCCCTTCCATGAGTGCCCTGTGGACCACCAGCTTGGCTGTGTCCTTCATGGGATGAACTCCAGCTATGCTATGGGTGAGTGCCTTGCCTATCCTTCTCTGCTGGTGGAAGGGCCTCTGGCAGTGTTAACCTGGCCAGCACTGAGAGGTCAGGAATTACTCAAATGAGAAGTTTTTGGTTACTGATTTTGCAATCACCTTTTGGGTACTCAAGGCGTGCTGTGGCTTCAGACCTGCAGAGGCAGGAGTTTCTCAACACACAGGGCATCAAACTACAGTGAGTTACAAGTAAAGTCAGCATTCATCCACTATTAGCACCTGACGTTATCTGAAATATCACACTTTCTTTCATGGGCTGATCCCAGCAACTTCGATGTGTTTAACACTAGCTTATATTAAATGCTTGCTGTTAAATGCTTTTAATAACCCCAAGTGCAGCATGTATAGGGTGGAGATATATAGTTGGCTCAGAGAAACGGAGTAACAGATGCCTAACTGGAATTTAATAGACTGTCCTCTTAAGCTCTCCAAATATTGATGACATTGGAAACTGTGGAAGTTTAAGGCTAGGCTGGGCAGCCACTAGACTTAGAGAGATGCTCTCTGTGATCCCCCACCACTCTCCCAGGGGAGTATAACAGGGGAACCAGGGAGAGAGACTTTGAATTTGGACAAAAAACTTGAATCAGCTTAATAAATAGTAATGTAATGCTAACAATAACAATCAAGATGTTGACCTATGTACAGATATTATACAAGTATGCAAATATATTTAAAGATACAAGAGAATATGTTCATACACAACACACAGCTTCCAGATGGCAACTAGACCCTGAGCTGGGAAGTTCAGGCTGGACTCGGCAGCAGACGGGAGCACGGAGTCCTGATGAGAGGCCAAAAAACCAGGACAGGAAACCGTAGAGCAGGTGTGCTGATCCCACCTAGGGAGGCAAAGGAATATAGCCTGTCCCAACAAACAGCCCCTCCTCCACCGCACGAAAACAGGAGGCAGAAGCACCAGCAGCACAAGGAGGGATGACAAACAGCTAACAGCAATTCCCCCCCTGCCCCCCCCTAGACTGTACTTCAAAAAACCCCTCAGGCTTGTCTTAGGTGCCTTTATATACTGGGAAAGAATACTGTGATTGGTCCATTTGGGTTACTTGACCCACCCTCTCCTCCCCATGGGCACAGCTGCCTCTGTCCTCCTTCATGGCTGCTGCCTGTGCCAGGAGCCCCAGAGAGCTTTTATCCTGGTGCTCTCAAACCTGGACAGAAACAACATCACAAGAGCAAGAATGAACGTAATCCAATGTCTAGAAGTCTTACTTTTTCAATGACAGGCTAAAGCATTTGTGTTTTTTTTTACACTCTGGATAGGAAGGGCAGCCTTTTTTTTTTTTTGCTCCCAGTTCAAGTGCTTTTGGTGCAATCATAATTTCTACAATGTGGACAACTCCAGCACTATTTTCATGTTTACTTAGGTGATAAAGTATGTAGAAAATCATCAGACTTGGGATTCCCCCCAGAAACAACTAGTAGTAGCCAGTACACCAGCCAGAGTTGTTGTGTTAGGATCATTTTTCTTTTTTGCATGTTGACTTCAGTTTTTCACGTCTTGTACTTGGATACTTTTTGTCATGGCTTGTCAGTTGTTTAGCCTCAGTTTTCTTGCTTCATCAACACATTATCAAAAATGAAAAAGGAAATAGCTTTCAGGTAACTACTCAGTGTCTATCTAAAGTGATTTTACTCCCTTCTTGCAGCTTATAGCAGACATCACAGTTACTCGCAACACTGGTAAACTCCCTGAAGGTCTCAGAAAGGGCACAAAGACCTGGATCATCTGGTAAGTACTAGCTCCAAGGCATATGGTTTCCAGTCTCAGTCACACTGGACAATGCAGAAATCTGAATTAATGTTCATCTCTTCCATGGGTGAACAGGACTCTAGTGTCCTTCTTAATGCTTGCTATCTAAGAAGTAAACTCAACAACCATGCTCCCCACTTCCAAAGAAACCCCACATTTCAAAATAAACTAAGAGAAATAATATATTTAAAGGGAAGGGCATGTTGAAGTATGGTATCCATCAGGTAACCAAGCTCATACTTTGTTGAAAATATTTTTTAATAATTTTCCTGGCCAATATTACTATTTATCAAAGCTCTCTTTTGTTTAAGCAAGGGCTTGCTGTCTCACAGCCCGTCTGCTTGATCCTGCAGCGCATCCATTATGCTGAATTTATGACATAACAGTAATTACTGTGCCAAACCCAACCAGCTGGTGTTTAAAAAAGAAAACCCCCAAAATCCAAGAAACTAAACCACTGGATTGTACTTAACAGTGCAGAATTAGATGGTAGGCGATGGGGAAGCTTTATTCAGGTGCTAATGTTCACTGAATTAGCAGGGACACTGAAAATGAATGGCAGAGTAAGTAGCATGTTGAATAAATGCCCCCTCCAAGTTTGGCCTGTTGTAAGATCCCTTCCCAGTGTACAGTGTTGCCACAGTGTAAGGCACACAGAGACCCAAATGCTCACTTAGAGCGAACAAAAGCCCATCTCCCGCTGCTGCTTAATGCTGTAACTTTTATTAGCAGCAAGCGACAGCAGTTTAGCCTCCCTTCCTTTTTCTAGATGATTACATTCTTAAGCCGATTGACTGTGTTGACTAGAGGCAGCTGTTGATCCACACTCAACACACACAATGGCACATGAAGAAAAGAAACGCCAGATTTTGTGTGTTCAGGATAACCTTAAGATTTTGATTGCCTGAACAGAGGTGAAAAATTGGTTGCTGTATTAGGAGCCTGGGATCCCTGAGGGCATGGTTTCCACATGCCTAGCAAAAGCAGGTGGGGCTGCTGCTCTGAGTTTGGGAGCCCAGAGCTGAGCCTCCCTCCTAAAATACCCTTCCTGCTTGCCCCAGATATGGGGAAAGGGATGGGGAAGGAGAGCACGTTAATAGTATGTCTTTGGTTGGATTTGGGCCCCTATGTCACTAACCTTATGAAGAGAAAACCCTACCAAGAGGGAGAATTAGTGAATTAAAAACAAATGCAGCCTGCAGTCTTTATACAGAGTTAAATGTAGGTGTGTAAATAGAATTTGGTGGGGTGGGGGTTTTTTTGGTAGTAGTTGTTAATACTCGGATCTGTTTCCACCCCCAAGTCCTGGCAGATGCTTTGCTCTATGCTTAAAAGACCTTCAGGAGATCCAAAGCAGCAGCTCTCCTTTTCGCTACGGCTCAGGGATGCAATGCCAGTGCATGGAGTTGGGGATGGCAGTGGCCAGTCAGTTCACTGACCTTGCAAGCCATCCTTTGAGCTTTTAAATAGCACTGCTATAGGGGATGGCACTGGGAAAGGATTCATCATAACCACAAAATAGCTGAAAAGCTGCTTCTTGAAGAGGTCCTGCCTTTTAAATAACTTAGGAACTGGCACAAAATTTTACCTGGGAGGAAAGATGATGGTGAAAGTGGCTTTGCAGAGTCAGTTCACTGACCTTGCAAGCCATCCTTTGAGCTTTTAAATAGCACTGCTATAGGGGATGGCACTGGGAAAGGATTCATCATAACCACAAAATAGCTGAAAAGCTGCTTCTTGAAGAGGTCCTGCCTTTTAAATAACTTAGGAACTGGCACAAAATTTTACCTGGGAGGAAAGATGATGGTGAAAGTGGCTTTGCAGGTATAATTCCCCAGTTAAACTTTTTCCAAGAAAAACATGTCTTAGATATCACCTTATCCAGTGTATATTAATGGAAAAAAAGGTCTCTTTCTGCAAAGATTTAGGAGACCAATTTCCTGGCTCAGCCTTTGTTGGCTGCAACACGGTAAATATACCAGTTAAACGTCTCAAGAGAAGCTGATCTAACAAGAAAGCTCCTGCCACTGTCTTATCTCAGGTGAGAGGCACTTTTTGCTGTTGAAAGGAACATCCGAGAGCAAGCCCTCATTTGCAAAAAGCAAATACAAGAAAGTGGATCTTTTCTCTCGCACAAACTAATGAGGCAACGTTGCTGCTTTAAAAAGGGATCCAAGCACACAATTCAGATCTGCGCTTTCCTCCGTGACAAAACTGCAGGGTATCAGCTTAGGAGCCCTTCTAGCTAAAATGAAAACACACACTGAAAATTTGTCGCAGGTGAAATCCACCTGAATGCAACCAAAATACAATCACAGCTTTTAAAGGGATGGTCATGTGGGAAAAAATATTTCAACACCTCAAAATGGAGTTTTCAAAAATAGTTAAAGCAAAAGGTACTTCTCCTACTGGGAAACTGTGCCATCTGTTTTACTGCTTTGGCAGCTGCAAAAGGGAAAAGTTCATTTTGTTGTGCTCCTTCTTCCTAGAAGGAAAACAAAACAAAAAATGACAAATGTTGGCACCCTTAATATCTTTTGTTCTTGTCTCTCTCCATATACCTAAGCTCCCATTCATATTTGTGTGACATAAGATGATATATGCAGCTGAAGTATTGGCCAGACATATTACTTGTAAAGGGCTGGAAAAGCTGCTTGCTTCTGCCTTGTACAGTGTGAAAATGGATTTATGCACAGTGGAAGAACTTAACAGGGATGACAATTTGATAACTGACATTGTTACGGTAATTTAATAAGAGGAGAAAGCCTAGACTAGGTCTCAAAAGCCTGAGTAGAGATAGATAATAGCTCACTGGTAAACCGTATCCTGAGGAATGAAAGTGCTGCCAGTGTGCTGTCAAACAGGGAAATCCTATTCAATAACGAAACTAGACACATTAGGGAAGCAGGTGGCTTTCAAGGTGGTAACAGATGTATGAGTGTGGGTCTGAGTTGAAATAAAATGGTTAAAAGGGTCAGAATCCAATGGAGTTAGTACTGATGAATGTAAAGATGCGCTTTTTTTATGAACATGCCAAAAAGTTGCTTGTTTTAGAAACATTTTGGAGAATTCTGTACCCATTGATGGAGTGGTATAGTAAAATATGGCATTTTAATTTCAACCCACCAGTGCCTGATTATAGTTCATGCAAATCTGTTTCTGTATTTGCCCATTTGAGTGCTTTTGCCCCAACAAAGGACAGATGATATAAGGTGACAAGGTCTGTAAGTTAAAAAATACAAAAGGGTTTACAGCTCGGTTCTACTGCTTCTTTTCACAGCACCTTCAATCCATCCCTAGTGTCTTCAGAATAGTCCCTCAACTGTTACATTACCTCAGTCAAAAGAAATTCAAGCTTACCATGTAGAATAACATTTGTTAAAGCTGCTCCTCAGTGATCAGCTATTGCTCCCCCCCCAAAAACTAGGCTAAATCAGCAGCTATAGTTTTCAGATAGGGATGGTGTCTTTTACATTGTCTTTCTGCTCTCCCGACGAGGACAAATCACAAATTGATTACAGCTTGAACTGAAGCTAAAACCCAAAATAAGTGGCTTGTCTGGTCTCCAGGGCCCTCTTACCTGGACCACACCGATCTGGGGTACACTTGCCCCTTGCAGACACTGATGTGTTTAAATACACCACCTCCCTTTCCTCCTCACCCTTTTCAAGCTGCAGTGACCGTGCGGCCAGAGTAAATGTGCTTACACCAATAATCACTTCAACGTGAGACAAAATTCCCATCTATTTCATCATTCAGAAGGAGCTGTATCTATTTCTTTTGGGCATCTCTACCAGTAGGTGTCATGATACAGCAACCTGTAAAAATTCTTGGTGTACTACACCAAGATAAAGTGGTTAAATAAACACTAATAATTACAGAATTTTATTTAAATTATTGGATGTCAGTGGTTAAAAGGGTGGTTAATTTTGCTAGATGCTACCACTCAGACATTAGTCTCCTTGGTTTTTGTGCGCTGCTAATGAAAACCTCTGTCACTGCCCCAAAAAATTTCTTTTTGATGTCTCTGTAATATATCCATTTCCCTTGTTCCAGGAATGGTACCTGCCCTTCAGTGGGACACACTAATAATAATGGGGTGGGTAGGTGACTGAAGAGTGACATCCTATGAAGAAATTCATGATAACCTCTCCTTTTAAGGAGATGCAGAACGAATGCCACACACATTCGCTCCATCTAAGAGCTGTCAGCTGAGATGTTTCTGTCACACATCAAAGCATACTCACAGCCATGTCCATTTTCATGATGATCCTGGTTTCATCCTTCTGGCGAAAAAAAAAAAAAAGAAAAAAGTAAAAAAAAGAAAAAAGGCAAGCAAAAAGCTGCCTACTCTGAGAAATTGATTAGAAGTAATGGTAGTATGTCAGAGAGTCAATCAGGTGCCTGGGCTAACCAGGATCATCCCCATTCAGTGATGTTGCTGTGCCCCACTAAAGATGTAGTTGTACACGTAAAAACATCATAGCAAAGTATAACTATAACTGCATGTCACACTTTTTCCCTGCTGTTCCCTCCTGCTAGGAGGATGATGAAACATAAAAATATTTTAAGTAAGCATGAGAGAATGTCATATTAATATCTGCATTCCAGAGTGGGGTAAATGAGTGGGAGAAATGTTTTTAACATAGACAAACCTGTATTCACAGAGGTGAGCTGCTGCAAATTACAGAATGACACATGATTTCTTCCACCTTCCCCATTTTGAGCCTGCAGAACAGGGGCACTCTCAGCTCTCACGGCCCCCTGTGCAAGCTGAGGATGCAAATGCCAGGCAGGGTGTATAGTTCTCAAGCCTTTGCCGGTACAGACATGCTGTAATTTAAGAGGAATAAAGTAGCGGTGTTTTTAAGTTTGATCTGATTGCTGGTCTGCTGACTTCTCCTGAATATGTCTCCTGCTCCCAATGAAGGCATTTGTTAAAATGTTTTTGAGTTTAGGTTTGGTTATTTTTTTCCCTTTTTTTTTGTATTTATCTTAGCCTTTTAAAGGTTATGGTTGCAAAAAACCTCCCACCACGTTACAAGAAAGGGACTGCTGTGGTTCAGTGAGCAGCAAAAAACTGTGGTGTAATATAATATTAGAAATGTATAAACCCTCTTGTGCTCACACTTGCTTCATGTTCTCAGCAATGTTCTTGCTCTAAGCCCCAGGGATCATGTAAATCCATTTAGATATTTTTAATGAATTTTTGCAATTTTGAAGATACTTGTATGTTTTTAAGGCAAATGAATTTCTGGATTCCTAAAGGTTTAGTACGAAAAAATAAATGGAGTCTCGATTCCTCCATGCAGATGAAAGTAAAAATATTTAAGGCTATGCATTTCCTTTTAGTGAACCCCCCAATCCTACAAATTCAGTAAAGAAGCCAAATGAGAGTGTAAGAATGATAGTATGAGGATAAGGCACCAGGGAGTTGTGCAGGATTAACCATGAGGACCCCATGTGTGACCTCCAGTCATGCAAGACTTGGTGGAGCTCTAGAGCTCAGACTGAGCTGCTCACTCAAGTCTTACCTGAGTGCTGGATGTAACAGGACCCTGCAAGAAGCACTGCCATCTGCAGAACAGAATCAAAACTGTTTAACTGCTAATAAAACTTCTTTAGTTTGACAAGTGTGGGTTTTACAAAGCACACCTCCACCATGTCAGATTGTCATCCTTGAAAGAAATGAGACAAGATCACTATATTGTTTTGCTATCTCAAAATACTTTGGGGGCAAGTCCAGTCTCTGCTGAATTCCCACCATAAATACACTTAGGAAAAAAGAGAAGGCAGTGACACAGGAGCCAGTTTTGGCAATACTTACCTTAAATCCTGTTTCTTAATTACCCAAGTGTCTCTCAAACAGAAAGAAAAGCAGCTACCTTCCATGGGGACCTTCCCAGGGACTGATTTTCAAAACTGTGGCTGCTCAGGACTTGTAAAAACACAGGTTTGGTTGTTTGGTGACAGATTAGGCCCATTTTTCACTTGTCTCTACTTTGGCCTCAGTTTCAAAGAAATATTCTCACATAAATATTCATGAGGAGCCTGAGACAGGTTCTGCAAGGTTTGAACTTAGGTAAGCCTTTCTATTAGTTCGTTAACATAAATTTTGTGAGCAAAATATTGACAAGTAGAAAAAACTGCGACCTCTCAAAATGCGCCGAGTTGAGTCTTGACTCAAGTAAATTAAGCATCTGGATCTGCAGAGTCCTTTCAGGGCTTGGTGCTCATCAGAGCACCTACTGCCTATTGATTTCTGTCATTGTATTGTGTCATTTGCACTGTATTACCATAACAATGACAGGCTTTGATTGGTGGGCAGCGGTAGAATTCTACTAAAGAATCAGTATCCCTTTTTAGTATTCTCTTTCTCCCCTACAGAAGAAAAGAAGAAAGTGGCCTTTTTTAATGACAAGGATGGGCAGATGAGCCTTTTAAAGCAAAGAATATTAATTTTCACTTCTTTACATCATAAAAATGTACCATCTAGCATGATGTACAGAGTGACAGCTAATAACTACATTTCTTTCTCAATTTCTTGACAGTGGAATTCTCTTTCAAGTTCTAAAATACCAGTCTGAAGTCCCAATGACAGTGATCAAGCAACCACCACTCTAAGGTTTTCTGAACTACTCCTGCAACATCCCCAAACTACCCACAATACCTGAGATATAGAATTTCACAGAGTAATTTCACTAGCACAACTCTTCAGCCTGAAAATAGCCGGAATGCAATGACCAGCCAAAAGGCCATCAGGAATGACAAGTTTACTGCGGCATCATGCAGGAACTGTATAGCCTACACCTGTACAAACTATAGTAATGGGTCAAGACATTTGACACCTCTGCGATGCCATCCAGAGGGACCATGAAAGGCTTGAGGAGTGGACCAATGTGAACAAGTTCAACGAGGTCAAGTGCAAGGTCCTGCACCTTGATCAGGGCAAGCCCTAAGTACAGGCAGGGGGGATGAATAGATGGAGACCAGAGAAGGACTTCGGGATAGTGGTGGGTAAAAAACTGGGCATGAGCCAGCAATGTGTGCTTGCAGGCTGGAAAGCCAATCATATCCTGGCCTGCCTAAAATAAAAAAGTGTGACCAGCAAGTGAAGGGAGATGATTCTTCCTCTCTACTCCACTCTTGTGACAACTCACCAGCAGCACTGTGTCCAAATTTGGGGTCTCCAGCATAAAAAGGACACAAACCTCTTAGAGCAAGTCCAGAGGAGGGCCACAAAAACAAGTCAGAGGGCTGGAACACTTCTTCTGTGAGGAAGGGTCTGAAAGAGCTGGGGTTGTTCAGCCTGAAAAAGAGAAGGCTCCAGGGAGATTTTAATGCAGCTTTCCAAAATATAAGAGAGACAGAAAGTGACTTTTTACCAAGACCTGCAGTGACAAGACAAGAAGTAGTGTTTTTTAACTGAAAGAGGGTAAGCTTAGACAGGATAAAAGGAATTCATTTTTTTACAATGCAGTTGGTGAGACACAGGATCAAGTTGCCCAAAGAAGATGTGGGTGCCCCATCATTAGAAGTGTTCAAGGACAGGTTAGATGGGCCTTTGAGCAACCTGATCTAGTGAAAGATGTCCCTGCCCATGGAAGAGTGGTTGGACTGGATCACCTTTGATGGTCCCTCCAATCCAACCTATTATTTGCTTCTATGATTCTACAAGGATCTAAATGATTTGGTTTTAAACCACTAAACCAATAATCATCTGGTACTTTTTAAGCTGAGCATGATTTCAAGTCCTCCATCAGCAATGTTTGTAAGGGAACTGAGTGGCAAAGAACTTAGCAGGGAGAATAGACAGGGTTTGCTGCTTTCTTTGACATCCTAGTCCAAAGAAGAGAGTGGATTTCCAATGTAGAGATTTCTACACATAACAGAAGAAATCCAGACTCCGCACACTGTAAACAAACATTATTAATAATATTTTTTTTAAAGGAGAAATCATATGATTTTGTACTTCTTCACTGAGACTATTAAAATTTTCTGAATGTGAACCTCAACTGCATGTTGGATATTAAGGATTTATATTAAATCTATGATTTTATTTTTGTTTTTCTTCATAGTTTAATACGTGCACTGAAAAGAGAAAGATAAGATGGGACAAAGACATAAGAAAAAAATTTAGCCTATGCCTCTGCAACTTAAGCATGTCTTGTAGCTTGTAATTTTCAAATATCAGGGCAGCAAATGAATGTCGATAAGGCTGCCTCTGGCTAGGGCAGCAGGAGCTTTCCTCAGCTAGAAGCTATTCGTCCACATAGCAAATCCTTCCCCCCCACTACAGAATATGAAAGGAAATAATTAGGTCAGCCTTGTGGTGTTAAAGCACGCTAAGTTTGCAACCACAAATAGAATTATTTAAAACAGTTAGTGATATGTTTGAAACAGTAATAATATTCTTTCTATTTTTCCAGGTTTTCCCAGTGCTTTCCCTGCTATGAATGCTTCACTGTGTTTTCACTGAGTGTAAAAAAGGAAAAAAAGCCCAGCACCAAGAATAGACTAGGAACCCTACAGTAACAAAACAGCAGCCTTGCAGGAAAAAGGGAAAAATTAGCTGGTTTAAGTTTCCAGGAGAGCATTAGGAAAAACTTAAATTAAAATTATTTTCTAGACAACCTGGAAAATTCAGCAACACTGTTTCTTTTTAATTAGTTTCTGAGATTACCCCCCCTGCTGAGTCATCGGTTGCCTAGACTCTCAGGGAAAATGAGGACAATTTTATCTGTTTGCAATTGGTAGACTGGATCCTTTTCCCAGCTCTCCTTACATCATAATTTTATAATTGGCTTACCACAGCAAAGGTGTGCTTACAAAACAAAGTATATATACATAGTTACAATAACTAGAACTCTTTTCCATTATGTTTCCAGACCTTATTAGAAAAGGGAATAAAAAACTTTGCATAAAATAATCTTTCTCCACACTCAGAGAAATTGAGTTGGGTGGCACAGCGTAAAGTTTCTATTCATAAAGTAATTATTAATTTTACAGCCTTTCCAGCTACTTTGAGCTCCCTTTTTCAGTCATGAAAAAGAGATTTAAGTAGGTTATCTGGGTTAGAGTAAAAAAAAAAAAAACAGTTCTGCACCCTCTTCCCCAACATTTTATCCTGAGGACAGCTTAGCAGAAAAAGAGAATCCAGTTTTGGGATTTTACGTACTGCACTTGGCACATCTGAAACGCATTTTGCTGGGGCAGGACATTGGAAAAGAGTCAAAAGACCTGGCTCAGGCATCCACAGATTGCACGGCCTCAAGCAACTCATTTGCCTTTTGTGCCCAATGTATTCTCTTTTTTATGACGTATCGTAACATATGATGTCATTCATGGCAATTAAACATGGAGGGAATTGGGGTGGGGTGTGTGTCCAAAGTTGCCCTTGCTTGGGTACCATCTGGGCATCATTCTGCTGGTGGGAGGTGCTGAGTGATTGCCTTTGCATCACTTTCTTTTTTCATTCTTCATATATTAAACTAGACTCACTTTTTCCCCTTGCTTTTGCCCTCCCTGTGTCTCTGTGAGGAGTGAGCGAATGACAGGGCAGGGGCTGACCTGCCAGCCAGGGACAACCCATCGCAGCCTCAAACTGCTGTAGGACATGGACGTGCATTGAGTGAGCATTGCTCTGTGCTTCTTCTGTTCTTCTGGTCTGCTGTATCTGCTGCATCTTTATACATTTTACTTATTATCAGAGACAGAATACAGGACTGTGAACAACTGATCTTGCCCAGTACAGCCATTTTACAGCCTTACTCCAGTAACCATTTATGTGTCATTGCTTAATTTCTGCCATTATTTCACAACTCCTTTTCATGTACTGTAACTCTTTTTCAACAGTGGTTGGAGTCAGGGCTGAGATCAGCTTTCCTTTATATAGAAAAACATATGTCTTCCTTATGAATACCTCACAAGCCACCCAAAGCCAAATTCCGAGGTGATTTAACAAATTCATGGGAAATTTTTAATGCAGCACTACAAACTTAAGAGAAATTAAATTGTTCCTTATTTCAGTGGAATTCTACCAACAAAACTTACCTCCACTTAAACTGTATTTAACGGGGACTCCTGTCATTACAGCAAAAACATTCAGTCCCTTCAGTTTGTTTTCCAGTTAGTTCTACAGCTATGGTCATGTACATGCTCATCTGCTTTTCCTCATTCAGAAAATTCATTCTCCATACAGGATGGGCAGCTTTTGAACTGTCAAATACTTGCTTACTTATGCATTGTCCTTCCGCAGAGTTTGATACTCTGACATGGCCGATATGGTTGTGTTCTCCTTCCATGACAGGCAGCAAGGTGCCAATCTGGGTAAAAAATTTTTACTTCAGAGCTCTTTGCTTATGTTCTGACTCCAGTTTCCCAGGCGACATTGAGTAAACAAGCAGTAAACAAAAGCAGTTAGTTTCTAAGCTGGCTGGAGTGTCCACTCCCACAACCTAAGGTTGCATCTGAAGCTATTACCCACAGTTGCTTGCCCTGTCAATGAAGACTACCCTGGAGATCAGGGAGAGAAGAGAGAAGAATGTATAAATGCCTTGTCTTCCCAGCGTGGATGTAAGCCTAAAGAGACTCAACACACTGAGACTATGGCCAAGTTTGGTACTTAACTCTGGATGTGAATTTAGGGATGTTGGATGACATTTCTCCCACTATCCCTCATTTTCTAGAAATCCCCTGAAGACTGAAGGTCTTACAGGATTACTCCCAAGTAAACTCCAGGATAGTTGGGAAGACATGAGGTTGTCTTAAAGAAGACTGGCAGCTGCCAGTCTGCACTGATGAGAGTCTGTAGTGAGACATCCATCAACTTGAAGTACCTAGTTTAAAAAATATATGGGATATAAGGATAACACTTTTCTGAAGGCAGCCTTAAGCAGTCAGACTCAGGGGACATGCTCAGGCTGGAAGTGACTGGCCTTATCCTAACAGCAATATTTAGGCTGAGGTGATCAGGCACTGATTACAGAAGATGTGGATGAGAGAAATAAGTAACTCTGAAGTTATTTTTGGATTCCTGACTCAGTCTACAGCTACAGCAAGATCTCTGCCTGTGCCTTTATTCCCAAGGAGGTTCAAAGCAGGCAGAAAGTAGGTGGCTCCGCAACCTATACTAGAGTCAAGAGGGCAAATTTATTTGAGATGCTTGGATGTACACTTGCACACACAGAAGTGGACTGAGATTTATGGTCTCTCCTTCACAAGATGGGTCTAAATTTCAGTACCCTCTTAGAAGAAGAGGAAGTTAAAACTATAGTTGAATCTATGATTGCTCCAAATAACCTGGTACTTAGAGGTGGAAGCAGCTACAGAGTGAAAAACCCATCAGTCTGTAGAGATGTCACTTTGAGGACTGAAAGCTTTAGAGAAGCACATCAATTGCTCCTCTAATTGAAGGCAGCCCTAAATATCTCAGACAAGGCAGCTAGAAGAGGAGGATATGTGTGCTGTAGAAGACATACTTGAAGAACTATCAAAGTAGCTGGGGGTGGAGCAAGAAAAAAAGGGAGACTAGCCACAGGTCTTGAAGCTCATACAATGACTCCTGACTTTCCTACTCCTCCCTCAAGAGAAGGAGTAATCTTGGGAAAGGAAAGAGAAGTCAGAGGGTAGAAGAGTGAAGTAAATCTCTTACCTCCTCATCCTCTAGCCTCTTGTCCTTATCCAGATTTAGCAAGACAGCTTGAAAAGCAGTGAGGCTGCCCAGCTGACCAGCATTCCTGGCTGGCAAACAGCCTCTTAAACAAACTGCTGGTTGCTGCTTTGCTGGCAGTTTGAAGTGTGCTGCCCTGCACAAAAGGACTAAGGAAACTTTGAAACCCAGGTATAGCTGTCACTCTTCTCTGTGGAAAATGATTTCTTTGGATGAGGCTAAGATAGCAACCTGGCATAATGTACCTGCTTCTTCCCCTCCTGGCATGCAAGAGATAGATGATTGAAAGTGGAAGAGAAGAAAAAGTCACTTTGTTCCTAACAGGCTTTTGAATGCCTGGTGAAACAAAAGCTGAGGCAACCACACATCTGTGGTAGAGACAAGCCACAGGCTTTCACAAGCATAGTCAGAAGATGTTAGGAGCAAACACATATCTCAAGTAATGGGTAGCAACCAGTAAGAATTTGAAACAATATTCTCATATCCAAGTGCCTTCAAAAAGATATCTAATAGATTTTTCAGAATAAATGTAGAGTGGCAAAAAGGTGTTCCCTCCAGTCATCCGTAAATTACACAACACTAGTGACTCGGATCTCATGCTTTATGGACCACGTGCTTCTGCTCTTACTGAGCAGTGATACAAAGCTCTAACTAGATCAGCCTACTGGATTTACTCACCAATTTCGAGAAATGAGGTTTGGGTGTCTGCATGAATTGAACTGGAAGGCCCTCTCTCCTGTTTAAATACAGTAGTATTTATAGCTTTATGTCAATTTAAATGTTACAATGTTTCGCAATCATGTATTTAAACACAGAAATCTGTTTATTTACCCAAACAAAACAGAGGAAATGATTCCAGCCCTCAGGTTTTGAATTCTCGTTTAAACATGTGAACATCAGTTCACAACTTAGAGATGTTTGTGTATCTATGTACCTCCAAAATACTCATATTTCATAGGCTTTTTCACATTAATATTCACCAACAGTATCACAAAAGTTCTTTTTCTTTTACATAACTGTAAGCAACAGTAATTCTAGAAACACTAGAGAAAAAAAGCATAGCAATGTCCACAGTTACAAGAAAAAGTGCACATTACTTGGTCACAATCACAGTCATTACTTGGAAAACTATATGTAACAAGTAGATATAAAATATCACTGATGCCTTAAACTCATTGTCAAAAATGGAGTTACATAAAATTTTGTACATGAAATAAGGCAAATTTAGGAATGCACAAGAAACTTGTTATTCAACGAAAGCTAAACAACAGAACAGATAGTACAGTAAGCATAAACTAAAGTACTTTTTTCTATATACTTAAAAATAAGCCTGCCGTAGTGCACAAAGAAAACACCATTAATGTGTAATCAATATTATAAAATAAGAAATAGAGGGGTTGGGAAGAGGGGGGAAGGAGAGAGAAGAGTTTTGTTATAGTTGCAGCTGCATCCATTTACAGTTTTGTACAGGTTTTAGCTAGGCCTGGGAATTATACAAATCATACCAGAAGTGTCAATGACCCTCCTCAGTAAGAATTTTGTTTAAATTAAGGAAAAAAATAAATACTCACAAGAGTGCAAATTTTCAGATTGTCACTTGCAACCTCTTAACATTCATCATCTACATCCAATCACAACTAGAGGGACTTGAGTAAGACAGCAGCAGTGATCATGGATTTAGATGAGCTCATCGTAAGAAATCAATTTATCTTCTTTTTTTTCTCGACGATATGTCTTTTTTAAAAAACCCTCAACTCTTTGTTAATCACTAATAAAGCTGCAATATATTACAGAATGGAGTTGAGAATGGTATGAATGCAGGAAATGCATGCTTCCTTTGGAAGGTATTCCATAGATGACAATTTACAGTACACAGGGGAAGAATTATCCAGCATCAAGAGTTACTCATTATAGAAAGAATATGAAGTTGGGGAGAAGGGCACAGCCAGGGGTTCAGGAGAGGAAGGGGGGACTTAAAATAGCTCCTCAAAACATTTTCAGGACCAGTGAAAAAGTTTACCAAAGTAAAAATGAAAAATCTTGAATGAAAACAAAAATCTTTTGTTTTGTTTTTTATAAAAATTACATTTTTTTTAAAATACAAGATCCTTTTAATTGCAATTGTGCCCTGTAGCAACAGGACATTTGGCAACGTTTTGCCATATACTGCAGCTTTAAGTCCAATGAGTCAGTATCACATTCCACTAATATTGCACTTGGATCTTGAACCATTTTTTTTTAAATCATCACAGCATCTTCTGTTTCCTCCACTTGTTAGAACGAGTTAATTTCTAGCCACTTTTTCGATATTTATGCTGACACACTAAAACAAAAGCAATAGGCTGGACACAGGAAAGTACCTCGGAAATACCAGAGGTCGAAGTTCACTTGAAGCACCTTAACACATCACTTTATGGATCAAGAACAATGTGGCATTATGGTAATTAACTCTCCTAAAATACTGTGCAGTAACTGAAGTGTGTGCTCAGGGAAATCAAAATGTCATTAGTGGAAACTCTGAGATAAGACCAGGCCAATGTGAAGGTCACATGACTCAGTTCTGCTGCAAAATAAGGTTTTCCAGTTCATCTGCAGAACGCAATAAAAATGCGGCTGATTCTCGATAACCTGCCACAAGCTGCCTCACTGCATTTATTTCAGTTGGACTCAGCTGGGGTCTAGAGCTTGAACTACTGGAGGATCCAGAGCTGGTTGCTAACTGCCTCTTCATACTGAGATCTGTTGGACCTGCAGATAACAAAGGAAAAGAAAAGAACCTTCAGATCTGCTTCCAGAGACATTTCACAGGTTTGTAGCTACAAATGCAGAACAGCAAAATCTGCTCTGAGCCGAGTGCCAGTGAGAAGCAGCCGAGGCCAGAACACACTGTTCAGTTACCAGCTGCCTTGACGGGAACCATGGTGATTTATATCTATATATGACAGACAACCTTCAAATTCTACTTACGCAACGTAAGAGGCAAGTCTGCTGCCAGCAGAAAGTTACCCTTTGGGGGGTATCCCAACAGTTTAAGCCACTCCCACCCCAACACTGCCCTAAGATCTGATGGTGGTGAGCAGGCAGAAGGTTCATCTCCTGTGCCTCCCCCAGCTCCAGCTGCCACCATAGCCTTCATGGCAACCTGCATACTTACAGTTTTTTATCACAGAATATCAAACTTATGTTCTCTAGATATCTGTTTTCATGTTTTATGCTTCAATCAGCATGCAGCCAGATTGTGAATCCCTTACAGACTTAGATAAATGGTCATTGACTAGCTCTGATGCCACATGATAGCTTATATAAATAGCTGTCATGAATGAGATGAGGCTGGTGACAATCTGGTCACTAGAGCAAGGAGTCATCTGCGGGCGCTGCCTACAGCTGGCAACATATTGCAAGGATCTTGTAAGGCTTGAACACTGACAAGAGAATCTGCAGCAATCACTATGTTGCATTGGCCTCTTACACCAACGTGCCTGCACTTTTCACCAAAGAATATTCTCTGCTGCGTGCAAAAGAAAGCACTCCTGAGGGTAGTCTGCCGGGTACGGTGATCAACAAAACTATTCGCCATCGTGAAGTTCAGCTTTGTGTGGAATTTCCCTCGTCAACTGACCATAGTTATTTATCAGGCAAGATGTGTGGTGCTTTGATGAGTTGTTTGCATTTTCCAGTTAACGTTTTTTCTGCCTGGAGCATAAATTCAGACAGGAAGCACTGGACTGAGGACTTTTTTTAAATATAGAAGGATACAGATGGCAAGTACATAGAAGGATACAGAAGACAAGATGGCAACAGGGAAGGTTCAGACTGGGCATTAAGAAAAATTCCTTTACAGACTGGTGAAGCACTGGAACAGGCTGCCCAGGGAAGTGGTGAAGTCACCATCTCTGGAGGTGTTCAAAAAGTGTGTAGTCACGGCACTTCCGGACATGGTTTAGTTGTCATGGTGATGTTGGGTTGACGGTTGGACTTGATGATCATACGAGGTCTTTTCTAATCTTAATGATTTTATGATTCTATGATTCTATACCTATCAAGCAGTTTGTTTTGTACAAATCTGGAAAAATACAGTTCATTTGTTTTGACAATGTAGGCAATCTACCCATGCAGAAGATCAGACTAGCCTGATCATAGAATCATAGAATCATAGAACTGTCTGGGCTGGAAGGGACCTGAAAGATCATCTAGTTCCAACCCCCCTGCCATGGGCAGGGACATCACCCACTAGATCAGGTTGCTCAGAGCCCCATCCAGCCTGGCCTTAAAAACTTCCAGGGATCTTAATAGTCTCCTGGAAATTGGGATCAAGTTATCCAAAGCAAAGTATCTTGCTTTATATAAGAGGAACATCACTGTTCAATTTAATTGGGACAACGTATGTCAATGCCGAAGTTTTCTCAGCATTGGCTCAGTGGACGGATCTTGATTCCTAAAAAGACAGGAATAACTTTAAAATTTAGCATATTCAACTGTAGAATACAAAACACATGAATTCATACTCTACAAGTTCTCCTAAATAATCCCACCAGAATCACAAGATTCAAACACAGACTCGCTATCCTAAGCACTAATGAAAAGAGATTTACTGATTCCCAGAAGCTGAAGACCTGGTCTTAAACCGTACTTATTTTTCTTTCTTTTCTGTGGATGCCGAGATACTTCTGAGACCACCAAGAACACGGAGATTGCAATGTCCCTGCACTCACTGAAGTTAATGAAAATCTCCCCTTGCGTGAATGAAAGCAGAGCTGCGGCTCTGAAAAGAAACTACTCAAACATAAAGGGTCCTATTAGATCTTTCTTCCTAGTACTCAACTAGCATGAGCAGCACTTAGTCTTACAACTGCATTACCCAGTTTTACACTGGCATAAAATGAATTGACTTTTAAAGGACTTCCAGTGTACAAAGGATAAATAAAAGGACAATTAGCTCAGCGAATTTGTTTCAGTGTGACTGCATGCTGCAGGGAAATGATCACAGTGTGAAGAAGCTCAGAGGATATTTCTAAGCAAAATCTTAACCCAGTACAGAGCAGAAGAGTATACAAATCATAAAGTCAGCTGGACTGAATGGTTGTAAGAAGCCATTAAAGACTTCTATATTTATTGAGGCAGTAGTGAAAAAGCTACCACTGACATATTGAGGGCATTGTGCTTCATATGAACCTACTTTAACTTTTATGTTCTTTCCTTGACTCTCATTCATGTCACAGCCCAAATCACACACTCTCACACAATATATGGTAGAACAGAGCTTCTGCAGCAGGGCACGTATCTTTTCGGAAGCCTTCAGTCTTGAAGGGCTTTTCACATAGGTAATCCAGATTTTTAAGTAATAGAATAAGATATAAGCTTCTTTTGCTTGTAAGTAGAAAATACATAGAAATGTTCTTGCGTACACCACTGAGGTTTTCTTTACAAAACTTGATCACACAACATCAAAGCACTGCTCTGAAAGGAAAACTAGGAGGAGACTAGATGTCCAGAATGCATAAATCAGTGTAAATCCTCACAAGTCTATAGGGTGTCAGGGATTTACACAAACTGCAGATGTGGCCCTGTATTCCTAGATGTCTGGATTAACTATCATGCGGAAAGTTTTTTAACTTTTCAGAATGTGTATCTCTGAATCTCTGAGGATGCTGGAAATGAAGTTTTGTGCACATGCAAATCTGCAGTCTGCGTACACAATGAACACCAGGACCAAGAACCTCTCCGGGTCTGCGAGACTTCTGTTGTATTCAGAGTTCTTGTGTACAAAGGAAATTAAGAAATCATGGATTTTAACTTAACCCAGCTACTTCACACTATGTGATTTTTTTTATTTCTATGTACTAAGAAAATAGGCTTTTACTTTACTCCTCAACTCCTGCCTTGTACTTAACAAGTCACAGTGCTGTCCTTTTTCTCCTCAAAGAAAAAAGCAAGAAACACGCACACAGAAAGGTGTTCACAGGTATGGTTTCAGGACAGTGAGCACACCTGTACCTTTTCAGGAAGGAAAGCTGCATGTGCTGGCAGAGGAGCTGAACAGAAAGAGAACAAGCCATGCTTGATGTGGGGATAAGGATTGTAGTTCTTCTTTTAATTATGTTATATTACCTCTACACCTCACCCCCAAAGCTTGCCTATGACAGCTCAAGCTTTATGTCTGGGAGAACATCTCGCTCAGAGACTAGCCCCAGGATGTATTAGGCTCATCTCAGCTTTTAATACCTATGATAGACATTCACTGGCAGTAGTACTGATTCTTAAAGGTTGTCCAGGCTGCTATATGCTAAAATGCTATAACTTGTCTGTAGCTTCACCAAGTCATACCTGACTGTTCAGAAAATAAGGAATAAATCATAGAATGGCTTAGGCTGGAAGGGACCACAGAGATCATTTTAATCCACCCTCCCTGTTGTGGGCAGAGACTCCTCTCAACTAGATCAGTTAACACACGGGGACCGCATGGAGATCGAACCCGCGACCTTGGTGTTATCAGCACTACGCTCAAACCAGCTGAGCTAACTGGCTTACAGGCTAGATTTTTATTGGGTAACTTCATGCAAATCAGCTATCAAAGCACAGAAATCTAGATCTTACCAAATATCCACCACATTTCTTCAACCAGACAGATAAATGACAGATATTCTGAAGGCTTAAAATAGCTGGTTAAGGTAGACACTTCATGTACATCTATCTCCAGAAGCTATCACTACTGATGACTAAACCTAGAGAAAGCTGCCATTTCTTGTAATAACTATCCTTACTTCAGATAGAACTATTTCCTTAGTGTACTTAATATTATTTATTAAGCTGCCAGTCTTCATAGGAACAAGGGAGTATATCCTTATACAGAGGGAAATCTGTGAAACTGCACATTTTAGCATAGTGCTTCCTATCCTAGAGTACTTCAGGTCAATTAAAAATCTTGATTGGAAACATTATCAGGTTCCACAATGTCTGTGTGAGCAAGCAAAGATTAAACATATATTGCAGAAATGAAGACAGGACACTTATTTTTATTCATTAACTTCTCTTAATGCATACTATTATAACTCACAATTGCCACCTCCCATGTTTTTATAACAGCAAAATATTCTCTTAAGCAGTGGGTTACACAAATTGGTGAGACAGATCCTTTATTTTATAGTCTTTCAAAAGACTGAAGTATTGTTTCTCTATCTCTTGCCAAGGCCACCAGATTGACACTTTAACATGGGAATATTTTTGATTGAGCACCTCAGTCCAGGTACGTAGATCTAATTTCCCCTGTGAGGTGGAATTGTTCTTGTTGAAACTACACCAAGCTGAACATGAGAACTCTGAAAATCCACTCTTCATGTGCTAGACAACCATTTATCAAATTAGCTGCCACGAGTATCTGCCGTTAAGTACATTGGAGGACAAATGGCTTTTCCGTAAATTGCAAGACTTAAATGGAACTAGTTATTGCCTCATGCACTACTCATTAGCAAATGATTTATATCACATTCCAAGATATGGGTCAGATGTAGATGTGCTGTTACTGATTGCTTAGACACTATCAACTGTCTCAGCAAAAATCCCTTAAGAATTCTATGCTGTCACTGAGTTGCTACCAATCTTATAATTAACAACTACTGAAAGAATAATAAATGTGCCAATGACTCTCAAAATGGCTATCACTATTGCAGATAATAATTTAGAAAAACAAAAATATTTTTAAATAGCTATATGTGCTTAAGCATCCATGCTTCTACATTTTCATTAATAGTTAAGCAACCTTTTCGATCAGTGAAGACATAAAAAGCAGTGGCACTTATTTGAAAAACACATTTGCCCAGGTTTTAAAGACTCTTGTGTATCTTTTCTATTGTACTAGTTCTCCTCTACCTTTTTTTCCCATGAGTGACTTCAGAAGTGAGTAGGTACTAGATCCTCATATACTCCAATAAAACTAAATAGAAACAACTATCAAACTATACTACTTTTTCCAAATCAGATGTATTTATAATTGCAAGAGTATTTTATTATGATATCATGCATCTGTCAATGTTTCTTTTCCTCCTGCCTAACAGAGAGCAGATGTGCCAAAAACTATTGTTTCGAGTGTCAGGAGATCTCAGATCAAGGAAACAGAGACTTGTGAATTAGACCTTTTAAGCTTCTTTTTTCCTTCTACACCTTTCCCTCTGGAAAACATACCTTCAGTTAGTTTAGATAGCAGAAGAAAACTGTTGTGTTGCCTGAGGAAAGAGATGTGAAAACAGAAATATCTGCAGCCACTGAACCTCATGTCTTTTCAACAACTAGCAAACAGGCTGGATTGTGATGAAATTATTACACGAGATCTTGCAGTAATGTTTCCTATCCACCACAAGAGACTAATTATGTGGCATACTCCTGCCTTGCTTTAATGGCTGTGTTCTGAGCTTTGCGCAAAAGTAGGAAAGTAGGATACTGCCCATTTCAACTCCATACCTATGTTGAGAGAAGACTAATACTTGCAGATGCCACATATCTGACAATTTGAAGAGAAGGAGGAAGGGGGAAGAAGAATGTGAGGATGACCTTAATATAGAATCCAGCCAGCATTTCCCAGTGAGAAATTCCTACCTTTGCCACAACATAGGTCCAACCATTTAACTTCTCCCAGCCCTACATTTTGCCTTTTTAAAACGGACTAAACATACTTTCCCAGCTTCCTAACACTATCACTCAGGATGTGCTTGTGGTGTGAACATGTTCAGGTTCAGCTGAACAACTCACCTGAGCTCGAAGGGGACTGGACGTTTGTGGTGCCTGGGATGCAGTGCTGAGTTGTGGCTGTGGTAGAGGTAGGCTGCGGATCTGTGTAGAGAAATGGAGATACAACAGTTATTTGTCTTACTATGACATGAGGGCATGTCCTGCATGGCCAGCCTGCCACTGAGTTTGAAACACCCTCTTTTTTACATGCACAAGGAAAAATGACTGCCTAGAAAACCAAGCAACCATGTAGAGGACAAAAACCCAAATCACCTCCAGGAAACCCAGAAATGGCAACAGAAACACTCTTCACACATCTTAGGGAAAATGGACTTTAGGAAATGAAGTGGCTGTGGAGAGCAAGGTTCTGACAAGTTCACCCTTGCTTCAGAGAGTGCTGAGAGTCGACAGTCATCAGGAGAGGGCAGAGGGCAACCACCTGGACAGAAACTTGTGGGGAGACGGGGCCATCTGACTCTGTCGGGAGAGGCTCAGGCAGTGTGCAAGGACTTCAGTAGCTTCTGGAGGCAGCAAGAGATTTTGCTCCCAACAGAGCAGCCTGTCTCCTGTCCTCACCCTCCTGCTCTCAAGCTGGGAACCCCTCCAAGCTCAGTTTAGGTGTGATGGAGTGTGGACAGCTGAAGCCTTTGTGGCTGGCTAGGAGCTGGCAAGAAAATTTTGTTTACATCCACTGAGCTACCTCATCCTGGAGATTTTTCATTGAGTTCTGGATCAGGAACCGCATTAGCCTTAAAAAAGAGAGCCATGGAAATCCACCCTTCTCAAAGAGCAGCTCTCCTTTAACATCTACGACAGTCAAGGACAACGTGGCTAAAGGCTTCTCCCCAGCCCATGTATAGGCTGATAGAGGCTCTGTCAACCCACAGATTGCTTGAGGTGAAGCTTTACAGCTTATCTGGCTTGGCCTAAAAGGTTTAAAAGCAGAGGAAAAGAGAGACCTAGAGGCTGTAAGCCCAAGCCTTTTCCTGCTGTGCTTTTTTCCTGCCCACAATAAAGGAGGTGTCACTGTACAAGCTGTTGTGTTCTGCTTGCTCATAATGAGCAGTTGCATGAAGGCTTGCCCCAGACAGTTGTGTAGGGAGCTAATAATTATGGTTCTGTAATTAGCCATGTGGAAGGACAGACTGAGGAGGGAAGCACTGCAACTGCAGGCACAGAGAAGTCCCTGAGCCAGAGCCACCAAACAGTTGGGCGATCAGATAGCTACGTCTGTAAGATCGGCTCAGAGTAGGGATGAATTTTACAGGGGAGGAAATAACAAAATTAAATGAGTCACAGCATACAAAATACACACATCAGCCGAACTACTAGATAGGACATAGTCATTGTACTACCATGTGACAAGGCCCAGAAATAGGTATTCAAGCAGTGAGTTTTAGCTAGTTTTTGCAACTACTTATTTTTCTGTTTTAGCAAATGCACAAAACCAGACTGCATTTGTTTACATACACGTGCTGACTGAGGTGTATATTTTTACACTAGGAGAACATTTGTAAATGTGACAAGAACATTTGATGGGTTACTACGCTGAAAAGGAAATGCATTCTTAAATTACTTCTTAGGACCTGAAAATAATTCACAAACAAATATCCTGTTCTCCAGAGAGGGAACTCATTAACCATTGCAACAGCCTTGAGTATATTTGGAACAAGAGTCCTTGAAACAGAATAACGATTGCAAACAACTGTCTTGTGAGGTCCGTCAGGAGGGCAATGGTTACCACTCTCAACTATAACTCCATCCATTCCTCTTATTCTATAAATTAAAAAAGCAAATGTCTATGGACATATCAGAGAAGATTAACAGATTCCAAAGAACCAGCCTCCAAGTCCTGGAATTTCTCCTGTACAGAAATCAGCTAATGGAGCCAGCGCACTTTACTCTCAATGGTAGAAGCAGCCACCGGATGGCTGGAAACATATCCTGTGCCTCACGCCACTGCCCGAAACACTATCCTGGGCCTAGAAAAACAGATCTTGTGGTGACACAGCACTCCAGAAAGAACTGAGTCAGATAAAGGGACTCATTTTAAAAATAATCTTATAATCAATTTGGCCAAAGAACGTGGTATCAAGTAGGTATATCATATTCCCTATCATGCACCAGCCTCTGGAAAAAATGAATGATACAATGGACTGTTATAAAACAATTTGAAAGCAATGGGAGGTGGAACTTTTGAAAACTGGGACGAGCAGTTAGCACAAGCCACCTGGTTAGTTAACACCAGAGGATCCATCAATAGTTCTGGTCCTGCTCATTCAGATCCTTTAGGTACAGCCGAAGGAGATAAGTCCCTGTAGTGTATGAAAAGAATTTGCTGGGAAAAACTGTCTGGGTATTTCTTGCTTCAGGCAAAGGCAAGCCCATTCATGGGACTGCTTTCGCTCAAGGACCTGGAACTACTTGGTGGGTGTTGATCAAAGATGGTGAAGCCAAACGTGTACCTCAAGGGAATTTAACTCTGAGTGAGAACACTTGATTTAAAACTATATGATGCTGTTACATAATACTAACAGTGTTCAGTAACTGCCTTTCAAGACAATATACTAGTGACGACCAGAGCTAGTCTTGTCATGTCCAATAACTTCCTTGAAGTGAACCCACAACCCATAGACATGAATTGTAACAAATTTCACATCAGCTTTCCTGCCCTGAGAGATTGCTATGATAGATGGAACCCAGAATTCTGAACTCAGTGAACTGATTGAACTTTTATATGAAAGTAGATCATAAACTCGTGATCAATATGACGTAATGGTATGGCATAAGGAGTAGAATGTCCTGGTTTGAGCTAAACAGAAACAGTTCTGTTCAGTGATTTTTACTTCTCAGCTCATTCTCCTCTAAGAGGCTGCACTTTCTGAAGTTCGCAGCATGTTTCTGCAGACAGTGTGTGCTACTGGCAGTGATAACACCTGATGTTTGCAGTTACTGCCTGGGACTGGTATGCAGAAAGGCTCTGGCTGATATTTATTCCTACAGTGACCAAGGCCACTGCTGGCTCCTGTGTGCCACGCTGCGGGTGCCGGGTAGTAAGAGGGGTCACAAGGAAATAAAATGTTGCACCTCCGGGGAGTAATAGACAGGGTAGGTGACCAATGAGAATATTCTATTCCATATACGTCATATTTAGTATAAAACTGAGGGTTTACTTCTCTTTTTCTTCTCTTCTGCAATGGCTGGTGTCCAGGGAGGACTCCATCTGATCTTCTGCCTGTGATCCCAATCCCGAGTTTCTGAATGCAGCTCCCGTATCCAGCTCCCTTCTGCTGCTGAGCCTGGGGTTTCCCCAGTGCCACCTGCTCTGTAGTATCAGTGGTAGTTGCTTTTGGAGGGGGGACGTGGGTTTGATATCGGTTTTGTATATATGTACATAGTTCACTATTTTTATTATTTCTTTATTCATTAAAGCTGTTTTAATTTTTTTTTTCCAATCCATAAGACTCTGCCTCATTCTCTTTTCCTTCCCATTTGAGGAGAGAGAGGGTGCTTTAACTGTGAAAAAAACACTGGAGTCCTCTTAAGTTAAAGGTACAAAGAAAACATTATTTCTAATCAGAAAGCAACATTAACTTATGATGTTGAATTTGTACCTCATTTTTTAAAACTGCAGGCTGACATGACATAGAATACTTTTGCCTAAATCCCACAAATCATTAAAAAATGGGAGTTATGAAAATGTATCCTATTACAAGAGGTTTGAAGGGAAGAACAAGCACACAAACCAGTTGTGATTCCTCACAGTTTAAGATTATATAAAATAGGACAATTCTGATGGCTTCTGCTGACAAAAAACACATGGGGAGTTTAATCCTACTCTTACTTGGGTGAATGAGAAAATGCCAACTGTTTTCAGTGAGAACTGACTCGAGTCTTCTCTATCCACAATGTAAAAGACAATTTTAAATTCTTCTGCATTTTCCCAAGAAACAAGATTTCCACAGCCTGTCTTACTCTTACGAAAATATTTTATCAGAGATCATATTCCGTACCTCATCTGTGTTTTTCATGCATATGGAAGCAATTGTTATCATCATTCACTCTCTTTAAGTCAAAGACAACTAAAATATTATCTTTTTAAAGCCTTTTGAAAATTTAATGCAAATCATGCACAGGCTTTTGAGAGTGGGGAGTGAAGAAGCAGACATGACTGGAGGTCATCAGGACACCACATACCAGGAAGCCCTTGCAGGCTGTGTTTTGAAAATCACTTAGCGTGTTGAATATAGAGGCTGTAGCTGAACAATTACCATCTTGCCTAAGTCAGTTCATGTACCTGAAGTAGCACTCTCTTCAGCCAGAGAGGGATCAGCCAGGACAAAACCCCAGAGATTTCTCTATCCTCCTAGACATTTTTTAAATACGGTTCTTGGAGGCAAGAGACCCTCAAGCTTCCAGAGTAATCACTTTTGTCTGACAGACAGACAATACCCTTGTTATCAGAATGGGCCAACCTTTTCCTTTGCTCTGAATTTGTACAAAATCAATATGGGGGACTATTTCAAACAAATAATAGAATTTGTTTACATGTGTTTGTTACAAAAGCTTGCTAATGTAAGAAGAAAGGAATGCTGTCTGAATAAATGGCACCTCTGGTTTTTTTCAGACAAGCATACAGCCTCATGGTGACACATAATTGCCTGCATCATTTTTAGTTTACAGTGTAAATGGATATGCTGATTTCTCATTTAACACTGGGTATGCCCAATCTTTATCTGCAGTAAATTAAAGTAGCTAGAAAGACCACAGGAGAAATCTGGGTCAATTCATTTATGTTACAAAATATGGACTTCAGTGTTTTCAAACTCCAGCCACAAAGAAACTAATGGCTTCATTTTGTGATCAGTGTAGAGAGGTCAATAATGACAGTGTAGGGCCTCATAAAGTCTTGCAAATCGACTGAAGATCTAACCTGGCATTTTTTTTTACTCAGCTTTGTTAGAGACTTCAGGTTCAGTCTTGGCTTACTGTGAATTAGTCCCTTGAAACTGAAAGGCTACTAGTATGCAGCACGTTAAGTATTTCGCTCAGCAGTAGCTGCTTGCGGGATTACGTTCCTGCTCATTATATGATAACAGCCTACAGGTATCGAACCCCTTGGACTGGGTTTCTGTACAGCAGGGGGAAACCTACACATGAGCACATATGCACACAGGCATATTTTGTAAGGAAACTTACCACTGCTAGAAGCATCATTGAGATTTAGCAGCCCACCTCCGAGCCCTCGGTAACTATGGTAACTGTAGGTCCCATTGCCATTGATGTACAACACCTCCTGTGTGCTGGAAACAGCTGATGTTGAGTAAGTGACCTGGGTTGGCTCCTGTTTGTACTGCTTGTCAGCTGGAGCAGCCTCATCCTGCAAAACCAAGAAAAGGTTCTGAATTATTGTTACATTTTACCTTGCTTAAGAGGGTCTTTTTCAGTGTTGAAACGTCCCATCTATTGCTTTCAGAAAAGTATTAATACATGTTAAACAAGCATGGATGTGCTTCTGCTTGACCAAGTATCAGCTGAAAAGAAACAATGGAAATGAGCAAGAATACAGGTTTCCTACAAATCTAAGAATATTCATTTATTTCTGCTCCATGAGCCAACAATACTGTTTCTCAAAGAGAATGTAACCTCCCTCCTTGAACAGGTCACAGTCTCCCGCAAAATTCAACTCTGTCCAGAAATAGTGTGGGAAAGGATAGAAAAAAAGGCATTACTTTCTGAGTGCAGGAGTGACTTTTCTGAGCCAGAGAATCATGTTTCTTGACAAGACAAACCAACACAGAATGCATCAACTACTTCTTTTGATGTATCAGCTTCAGGAATGACAGAAGGAACAGAGAAATGGACTGTTTCTACACCATGAGCTCCCCTCAATGCTCCCTGTTTGCCTCTTGGATGCTTGCATAATATTTAACAGGATTTAGCACAACAGCCCTCCCATAGTCCCCTGAAGGAGCTCATGCTTCCAGTGAAAGTGTATTTTTCCCCATCTGCAGTTACTGCATCTACTGCTTAGACCACCTCACCTCCACTCATGATCACAGAATGCCCCTGTGGCAACTTTAGTAATGACACAGGTGAAAAAAAGAAAAGCATTATGAGAAGATTTAGTGTGCTTTAGTACTTGTTAACATGGAAAACTACCAGTGTGTGACCTGTTAGCCCACCACAGGGAACTACATGCCAGAATTTCTGATTTAGTCTGCAAATGTATTTGAACTTTGTTTCTTTTACCTTGCATATTTTTTTAATGGGCCTCATTTTACACTCTTACCTGATGAAAATATCTTTCAGCAATTTCAAATAAAACGGACTTATGGAAGACCAGTATTTTAAAAAATAGGGGTGAGGAAGTTTGCAGATCTTTTCAGAAAATTTAACTGAAAAATGATCTGTTAGAATTATCTCCCCTTTGGGTAAGATTTTGTCCATTTTGTGCTTCTCTCTTCTGCACAAGACTTTTATGATTGCTAAATATACCAAACTTATTAAGAATGCTATAAAGTATCTCAAAACTTTTCTTACAGTATTTACTTAAGAATGTGCATACCAGCACAGAGGGATCAAATAGTTCAGTTTTCAGTCTCTGTGTCAAAAGCATAAAGGGTTCAGAAGCAGCTTTTCTGTTCTCAGTAGGAAGAGTCATCAGTTCCATCTCTCGAATAAGACACTACCAACTTTTCTGAGATGAAGATATCCCTGTTTTGCAGATATGTATTGGTAAAAGAGAATTGGGCACAACGGAGATGACTCAGGAGAAAGTGTATATATTATTAACAGAAATTTTAATATTTAATACAGAACACTGAACTGTCAGATAATTAATTCCATAAACAATTAGAATGGGGCCTCTTAGGCATTAATATGAGCTGAGACAAAGCTTTGTATTTTTAAGAGAGTTGGCCAAACTGGTCTCCAATGCATTTTCTTAAGTAATAATAGGCTTAAACAAAGTCTAAATTACAACGTATTTTTGCCAGGAATTCAACTTTTATATCATTTACCTTTTATCACCAAAGGTCACTGCTGTCTCTTGTAAGAGAAAATGTATTGTTTTTTCTCTGAGAAAATATTCATAAGCTATACAGTAAAGTTCTGTCTTGGCAACAAAGCTTAACTCATCATCCAAATCTTTAACAGTCTCAAGGCTGAGATGTTCTGTATCCTTATGTCTAAAACAGATGATACTTCCTGCCATAGACTCACTCAGAGCCTCATTTTATTCCCATGAAGATCAGTAAGGGATCTTCTGCAAATTTATCAGGGACTGGACTGGTTCAAGGGGTGCAGTGCAAAGGGGACTAACTCCTATAGCTCAGCAGAGTATCTCAGGGTCTGACTCCTTACCCTGACTGTCTGGAACCCACAAATTTGCTGTCCCTGAAGGTACACATCTTCTAGAGCCTCCCTAGTCAGCGCACTGAAAACCTAACAGAGAGCTCCTTCAGAGCTGATGCACTGAACAGAGCACAATGAGCACAGCGAGCAGAGCCTGGCTCAGGGGCACAGCAAGGGGACTCGGTGCACCTTGGGGCATCTGGCGCCACGCGTAAGAGCACATGGCCAAGAAGGAGGAGACCCAACTTCTGACTCCTTGTTGCAACAAACGATGGAGGCGGAAAACTTGGGATGCAAGGTCTTTGCTAGTCGTGGTGAGGAAGGGACCTGAACTCAGAGCTGCCATCTCCTAGCAACCAGGCTTCAAGTAAAACTGCAGTGGGAGTTGCAGCTGAAGCTGTGCCACTGTGTGGAAAGAAATGCACGATTCATAGGGCTACAGAGATAGCAAACAAAAAAGGAACATGGCTCAGTGCCCTTGTCAGAGAAGTGCTGCCCTGGGAGGCTTCCAGCCCTGCTCCCTTCCAGCTACTCCTTAACACAAAACTCACAAGCTGCTCTAAGGTCAGGAATCCAAGTTTGGGGCTGCGCTGCCAAAGAGGAATCTTTGTATCGAGCTAATTACAGCCCCGTACAACACCATAGTGTGCCATGGGCTGGGGCTCGAGGCAAAACCCAGGCGTCTTGGTGCCTGGTGGGGAAGGGGTCGAGCAGCTCAGGACTCCTGGTTCTATGTATGAGCTCTAATCTCTCAGCCACTATACAAAAGGTGGCTTCCTCTTCATATTACATCTATTTTTAAAGAGCAGACCAATCACCTGTGCCTAGAAGATCACTAAGTTGCCCTACATTTCAGACCTGAAATCTGGGCCTCATCTAGGTGCTCTGCTTGGTGCCTCAGGACAAGCAAAAGCAGAAGCAGGGCGGGATTTTTGCCGACCGTTTCCTGAGCAGGCCCAGGTGTCAGCCCCACCAGTAGGATTATGAGCCATAAGCCTGGTCCCAGAGGGTTCGGTGTTACCTTTCATATACTCCCCTGGGATTTAAGCATTTTTCAGAAATATTTTGTACTTCAAAAGGCAAAACTGTCCTTTTTCCTTGTAGCCACACCAAGGATAAAGAAGTCAAGCCTTCTTTTTCTCAGTGAGAGAGAACATGAAAACCATATTCACTTTTATATACCTGAGATTTATCCTGTGCAGATTCATTCTCTTTTTCCTTTTCATCTTACTTGTCTTTGCTCTTACTAACGTAGAAATTAAACAAACACAGTCTTATTCCAGAACTGGGATTTTTAAAATATTTTAAACTTTGTTTACACTAAAAGGCTTAATAATTTATTTTAAATATTATTTTACAAATACTTTAACTTTGAAATAATCAGTAACAATTAACTAATCATTTATTAATATGTTTGATCTAACTACCTGGAACACACACTGTTTTAATTCATAACAAATTTATAAAAACTTCAAAGTATTAACTAACTATTTTTAAACTATTTATAATTTACCTTTAATAAGAAGTATGTAACAAGATACAGATAAAACATTTGTTTATCCAGAATTTGATTTATACCATCTTCATTTTTTTACATGGCAATGGAAATAAGCCGTACTTCTAACAATATTTCTCTTCTGAATTTATTTTGGATGAGAAGTAATTTAAGTTTGGAGTATATCATCTGGAAAAAGATGGGAACCACAGAAATGCAAAAATTCTTTTTAGCTACCAAAGCATGCTAAAACACAAGTTATCTGTTCACTTGAAAAAGTGGAAGCATGAAGTACACACTGTGATCCTCATCTTGGTATACACTAGAGATATTTATGTCTCAGGTTTATGTCCAGGTCTACAACAGGAGAAGACAATCTTTTCCCTAAAAGAGCAGATAGATGCAATTTATGGGTTTGGGTTTTTTTAATCATGGAAGCAATTAAGTAACCCTCTAAGAACAGTACGCCCTAGGAAAAGATTTCATGAACCATTGTATATTGAAGAAACCCTGCTCCCAGACTGATATGCTGAGCAGCTAATTAATAGTTTAAAAGAAAATGCCATCCGCAGCAACACAGATGCTAGTGCAGAACGTCAGGACTATGGTACAAAAAGCAAGGCTCACTAGCAGTGTCGCATTGTTCCTCATGGCAGTGTCCTTCCTGGAAGCAACTCTAAAAATGCCAATGCTCCTTCCTCCCACCTCCTTCACCACCACCAAAATCATACAAAAAAGTAATAGCTTGATAAAATGAAATGGCCAGACAAATCTATGCTACACTGAGTTTTGATCCCATACATACACAAGTGCCAGAAATTCTGTATATTCTCATTAAGAGAGAGAAGTTCTATTGCCTTGGGTCCATTGTTAGTAATAAGTAGTGCTGATATGTAAGTCCTGAAAAGGAGTGTGTATGCTAGTTGACCATAAAGCTAGCAAAATAACAGCAACAAAAATGTAAATGGTAATGTTCCAAAAGTGGTAAAGGTGGCTACATGTATTTAACTACATTCATGTCATGAAATGCAGTGCCTACCAGACTGACAAATCAACAACTCTGAGAATGAATTTTTAATTGCCCCTATGTCAAGGTGATCTTTTCCCACTCCATTAGAAAAGAGACAAAAAGCCAAACACATTTTTGCCTCATGTTTCTTGATACTTTCTTTTTTAATACGATAAACTGAAAAATGTGGATTGCTTATTATTCTTGTCAATAAATACTTCTCTTAGAATGTCACTTTGCGGTTAGGAAAACTCAAATGCAGATTAGTCTTCAAACAAATAGGCAAGCCAGGGATGCAATATTTGCATACAGTCTTCCATTTTTCAGCATAGGAAAAAAAAATCATTCAAATGAGAAAAACAAAATATGCTTTCATGTGCTTTAATTTTACAACTATTTTTTCAGCCTCAATAGCTTGTAGTATGGCTTTAGAAGAAAGGAGATAATGTTTCACATATTTTTCTCATTTGGAACCCACCAATTTATTTCTGTGATTTTTGAATCAAAAGTAAAATAAACACATGATAAACCACGTAACACTTTTCAAAGCATACCCAATTAATCCTCACAATACTCCTGTGAGATAGGACTTTTATCACCACTTTTCAGATGGTGAGATTCTGGCAACAAAAGCAACCTTAAGCTAGCATCGCCTAATACGTAAAGCGTTGAGTTCTGCAACAATAACGGGCTTTTCTTTGTAGAATTTAATTTTAAAAATAATGGGAAGAAACTCAGAAGTTCCATCACAGGGCACCCTGCTGAATCCACAGCGAGCTGTGGGGCTGGGAGCACTCTGCCCATCTGGGCTCTTGTGCAGAGCAGCAGCTGTCGGGGTAAGTGGCCATGATCGTCTGCACGGAGCAATGTGTTTGAAGGAGGATGAGCCACGGGATTCCTGCCTCCCACTGCAGGGCCCAGAAAGTGCTCCCTTCTTGCACACCTGGAGATCACTGTCGCTTCCTGCCCCGTGACCTTATCATGTACGCCTTGGTCTCTGTCTCTTCAAACTTACTTAATACTGTCTCTCCAAAATCCCTGACTCTTCATCCCATCCTCCCTGCTTCTCCAGTTTTGTCTTGTAGCTCCCATCTTAGTTTCAGTCTTCTTGCCCAGTAGATCCTAATCTCTCTTGTCCAAACACGTCTCTCGATGCCTGATACCCGAGCAGCTTCAGCAACTCAAGCTGTATTTAGTCAGTGTCACATCCACTTATGGTCCCATCTGCGAATTTTTTTATCCTCCTTATCCTCCAAATTGTGACCCAGAGGGATCAAAGCCAGGAATTTAGCAACTAAAATGTTTTGACTGTGTAAACATGTGCATCCACTGTCATATCCTTGGCATAAATGACACCACTATATTGAGAAGACCAAACACAGAGCCTTGTTTTTTTTTTTAACGGAATGGTAAACAGATTTAAGGATTGAATTGTCCTTACTGGACAAAATTCTTCATGTTCTCAAAAATGGCTGAAGTTTCCTCTGAAAGAGTTCAACAGATGGAAGACATACCAAACAGTAAATGTAATTCTCCAGGGCTGAAAGTCATGAAGGTAAATTCAAACTGCATATCTAGTATTAAAATTGGGAGTGCATAGTAATGGTGGAAATTATATTTCTGCAAATGATGGATGTGTTTTCACTTTAGTTTTGGTTTCCACTGCACATTCTTTCTCCCCTCTCCAGTTGCTAAAATTTGTGTTGGGATTACTATTCACTAAATAAAACCTATGCAAGACTCAGGAGGACCGACCAAAATGAAATAGACTTATATAATTCACTGAGTTTGAAATCCAAATGAAGCTTCACAATAATTCTTTGTATTTGCTGGTCTTTATATTTAAAGCATTGAATATTTATAGTCCTTTAAATGGACAAGCTCTCTTCAATATTTTAGGAGGTGCTCTTACAGCTGTGATCAAATCATGGAAGCAAGGTAAGGTTTATAGAAAAATGTAATACCTTTTCCTAGACCAGGAGAGGAATTTCTGTTCCAGAAGGTAATCTAGTAGAAGATACTACCTTCCCCAGAAAGCCTCATTTCTCTTACAACACAATGAGCAAAAGTCAGATTTTTAGTTGAACAGCAGTTTCAGTACTCACAATGAGAAAAGCCAAACATTTGCTACAGGTTCCCTGATGAATTTGTGCACAGAAAAGTTACTTTGGGTGACCGGTCTGCCATGTTGCATCATGCTTTCATACCTGAAAATTATTTTCAGTAAAGTTCTACAAAATTTCCTGTCCCTCTACTGAAGGATTACTAATCTAAAATTAACATCTATCTGACATTTCGACTCATCACTCCAGACTCATAGCTGACATCTGAAAATTTAATTCACAGAATCACAGAATATTAGAGGTTGGAAGGGACCTCTAGAGATCATCTAGTCCTGCCAGAGCAGGATCACCTACAGTAGGTCACACAGGAACACGTCCAGGTAGGTTTTGAACGTCTCCAGAGAAGGAGACTCCACAACCTCCCTGGGCAGCCTGTGCTAGTGCTCTGTCACCCCCACAGCGAAAAAGTTTTTCCTAATATTTTTGTGGAACCTCCTATGCTCCATCTTGCAATTGTTGCCCCTTGTCCTGTCATTGGACATCACTGAGAATTGCTAGAATCTTTATAGTCTGTTTAGGAAAATATTTAAAACATACCACAGATATATTTGAGGGGCAAAGCTATTCTCTGATAACTATCCAAGATAGATACCTGTATTTATATATATATACACACACTTGGGTATTTCTCCACCTCTCAGGTTAGTCACAGTATTCTTTAAAACAATGTATTAACAGTTCATGATCTGTTGTCCAAAATCATCAGAATGGATAGATATAAAAAATAATTGCACCTCTGGACAGATCCCTTTCCCTTTAAGTTTAGGTGTCCTTCATAAACAGTATTCCAGGTCCTTGTCAGAGCATAAGGCACTAGAATTATGGATGAGGTCTATGCACAACCAGAAGAAAGACCCCTGAGGTTTTCCCCAGAAGTACTAAGAGCAAGTTTGAGCAAGCTGGCTAAAATAAAACATGAAGTCAGGTTCAAATAATATCACCTATCTCATGCAAGATATTCTTTTGACTGGGAAGTGTTTTGATAATTTAGGGGTACACTTAGCAGTGAAATCGAGAGGGCCACAATTGCTGTCCTTGGGCATGTGCACTACTTCTCATCCTGCAAGGAACAGCTGAAGGACTGCACAGTTTTCTTTTTCTCACCATCTATTATCATATCTAGACCATGTTTTTCTCTGCCATTCTTTCTGCATTATTTTTTTTTCACTTCTACTTAATTAAATCAAGTATGTAAAAAAATGAGAAAGTCTGTTCTTGTGTGACATACTAAATCTGTAGCTCAGTCAGAGCTGGGTATTACAGCTAAGTTGAACATTAATGCTTTAGCTCTGAGTCTATCATCTCATCATTACATGAGGAGGCATCAGTCTCAGCTTAAGAGTTTTCTGGCTCCTGCACAGGGAAGCAGCTGCCAGGGTAAGCAGCCATCATCATCTGCACAGAGCACAGCGTTTAAAGGAAGATGAGCCATGGGATTCTTGGTTCCCAGACCCGAAGGTGTCCCCTTCTTAAACACTCAGAGATTGCTGTCTTCCCTTGGCTGTGACACAGCCTGTACCATGTTCTCCTTGCTTCTGTCTGTCATCTCAGTGTAGAATTTTCGGGCATTACATTATATGAAAAAGTGCTCCTGTCATGTAAATGCAACTGTATGGAACATGTTACATCACAAGTCTAGGTATTAATAATGATTTTGCTGTGAAGATCAGTATCAAAATGGTTTTCATATTTTAGATAAAAAATTATTAATATATTTTTTTAGATGGTGAGGAAATATTGATATAGTCTAATTGAACTAAAACAGGTGTAATGCAGAGTCCAGTTAGACTCCCTGTAATGCCAAGGGTGATGTGGGAACTTGAAGAGCATCTATCAAAATGTTAAGCTAGCTGCTAAAAGTTTGAGGACCTCCAAGCTGTCCTCCTGACAGAAGGTCTAGAGCCAAGAAAAGAAAGCACCATGCTTCAGTTTCAGATTAGATGGGCAGTAGATTTCTTTTGCTTTCAGGTTACTAACACTGAAATGAGCTGCCAGCATCAGTGCTGTCACTAGGCATCAAAAACTACACAAGCCAGTGCTCAACAAGTAATGAAAGCATGAGACTGACATGGAAAAAGAAGATCAAAATAAAAAGGTGCTACTGTGTAGAAGAGAAAAATGAACCTCACACTTCTGCATTTCTGGTAGAACGACACATTATTTATAGACTGGAATGGGTACGTTAACCTTAAATAAAAGGTTAGGTTTTTTTGCTTTGCGGTGTTTGAGTCTTGTTTTTTGCCACGGCACCTGCAGAAAACAAAACTTTTCTGAAAAGAGGTACTTGTATGGCTGTTGCACGGAGTTGTCAGAGACTGACTTCTGTTGGATCATTTTTCATAGGCTGTCAGCTTTAGTCACTTCATTATCAGCTCTGGTAACAGAAGAGCAACATGAGCTTGCAGAGGTCACCAGTGCTTCTGGTTGAGCACAGACACGTGATGTGCTATTCCTACAGTTTAGATAACTGTGATGCAAAGACACTGGGGAAAAAGAAAATGGATTCTTCTAAAGGACCATATCTCTCTGTGTCCAAATGGAAAAGGACAGCATTTATCTTCTTCTGTGGTGCCTGAGATAAACTTCCTGTTCTTTAGTGAAGTTCTAGATAGTTAATTTTTGAATGTGCTTTCCCGGGTGTGCTTTTTTCCATCAGGGACAAGAGAATGTTAAAAAATGCACCTCAATGTCGCTATCTTATTTGAGGTGCACTAATAATCGAAAGCAGCCTGCAAGTTAACTTTATAGCTCCTGCTGTTCTTGTCTTAGGTTGCAGTTACCACTTTTCATAAGCTATTTCATAGAATCATAGAATGGCCTAGGCTGGAAGGGACCTTAGAGATGATGAGTTATATTAGACGTGGTCATACTCTTTATTTTTCTAGAGATTGTTAATGTATGAAAACATTTAGTTAGCTAATGGTTTTGCCACTATTAATTGAAAGTTGTCTCAATGTACAAGACAGACATACAGTGCACTGCAGTTATACATGGCCATGTCTTCCTCAGTGTAGTTTTAAATATTGTATCCAACGATGGCCAGCACCAGATTACAAACTGCTACAGGCATATAAGAAGCAGAACTGGACCTGGTCTGACTACAGGAATTGTGCCAATGCCTTTGAGTTTTGGCAAGACTCCTATGTGCTCACAGCGGATTTCACAAAACGCATGTGACATTTCCCACAGAGACCATGGTACAAATTCAGACAAAGGGACAAAAGTGCCATGCAAAGAGCAGAAGAATCTTCAAGGTCACTATTTTCTGCTTTGCAGAGGAACACTGGAGGAGAAGGGATGTGTGGAACTTTTGCTTCTCCCCAATGTTACAGCAGAGAGAAGAGATTTGTTAGGGCCCAGGCCTCATACTGAATTTCTTCCTTTCAGGATAGGCAGAAAACAAAGGCAGAGTTTTACTCTGACCTACTCTGACCATCATGGGCCTATCCTTGGGCCTTATGATAAGATACTAATTTAGGCCTTGTTTCAGTAGTCAACCTTGAGAATCCCCATCTCCTTTATTTGCACCTCCCCACCTGCTCTCAGCCAATGTTTTTCTTCAAAGGAAAGCCAGTTTCTCTTGAGAGACTGTCCCTGACTCCTCTAGCCTGCCAGAGGATCCTTTCCTTCCCTCTGACACCTCCATAGATCTCTCAGCCTAAGATGGCTGAAGAAACAGAAGCAGGCTTGCTAAGCCTGCTCCTAAGAGAGCTCATTTGGTACATGCCTGATCTCAAAAGTAAAGCACTGCATAATGAACTTCAGGGCCTAGGATACCTCATGCTGACATCAGACTAGCTGAAAATCTGAAGAAAATGAAGGTAAAAATTCAGTGAAAATGAAGTACAGGTTATACCATGTTTATTCTTATGTTGCTGCATAACCCCTCCAAGCCTTCCAAAGCCAATTTCCTTGCAGCGGCCAGTACCTTGCAGAAGAACATGGCTACTGATCAATTTTGCTGCTTCCTCATTGACAGACAGTACCAGTGGAGGAGTCTGTATATCTGACCTTTCTTCCAAACAGAAATAACATAAACTGCTGGAAAACAATGTCAGCTTTTCCCATCCCAAGAGCAGTTTTGCCTGCAGGTAATGGTGCTGAATGAATCAATGTATTACTGAAACTGATGCATGATGACAAAGGCGTAGCAGTACTTACTGC
>NW_009712343.1:60112-68521 GCF_000703405.1 Apaloderma vittatum
CAGAAATTCCTCCTTCGCGTTGTGTTCCTCTCATTCAGAATAAGCCTTGCTCTGCCTCAGGCAGCTCCACTTTTATGATCACAATCAAGTATTTTTCTCTGCATTTTTCATACTTATGTGTACCGTCCTCAGGAAATTATTTCAGTTAGGCACTCCTATAGGGAGAGATGTTTTGGTTTCCCCTTGCCCACATGCCATTTTTTAGTGACTATGACAAACAATACTTTCAGCTGGCATAGACCAGCATTACTCCATTCAGTGCAGGAGGACTGTGGCACCTGAGCACCAACAGAGAAAATTTTTAAACTCGTGAATCAAATGCTTAGGGAGCATACAGGAGAAAGTGTGTGGGAGTACTGGAGCAATGCTTTCTTGTGCCAGCTTTGCAGATTTATTACTACAATATCATCACGGTCAACATAATTAAACCTCCCACTATAGGTCTCTTCATCTACTGCATTACAACTGGTATCACTCCCACCACTGACTGCATATTTTCTTGACACAAAACAGCTTCCCACACACCTGCTAGCTCTGGGGTATGGAGATGCAACTACTGAAAAAGGCTTTATTGGAAAACTATGGGGTATGATTTGAATGTTTGTGTGCTTCTTCCTATTGCTCTTCTGCCTCACACTTTCTTTTAATATTACATGTATTGGAGTGTATGGCATGGGGAATGAACCAAAGCACTTTGTATTAGATTCAGAATGAAATTCTTCTTCATTCAGAAACAGAAAATGAAAGCCTAGACATGAAGCACTTGAGAACAATGTTGAATTAACCTCCTCAGTTTCAACTAATTAAAAATGTCTGTGTGTTCTGCTTTGAAAAGGAAAAGAAATATCCATGCTGGAGTTTCAGTATATTGCTACATTTGCAGTACAGTGTCTCTTCCATGGGTGAACTCCAGTGGGACCTACAGATAGCTGTCTTTTTTCCAAAGACAGTTTTCTTGTCTGTTGGAGAGTGAGCAATTACATTCTTGCATGCACTTAATGACTAGTTCTTGTTTTTAACAGTAGGTTCAGATATTCTAAAGGTATCTTACTATTGTGTTCGATACATTTGTGTGCTAATTATTTTCTTTCAAATCTGCATTGCAACTTGAAGTTCATGTTTCTGAAAACCAAAACTTTTCTATGAATTCAATGCAGGATAGCTGTGTTTGAACATTGCCTCAGGTACAACCTGACTTTTACAGTTAAATTTAAAAAAAACTAAAAAATCTTTTAACAAAAAAAGGTATTTAAAAAAAAAAACCCTGACCCCATCACCCTGTCTCAAGCTATTTAGTAGAAAGAAAATATTTTGCTACTAGAGAAGACCTGCTCTAAGTTTTTAACAGAGCTTGTTGCACATTGTTTAACTACAGTACTGTGAGGGTTCTGTATTTTAAAGGATTCAGTAGATAAGAAGTGATTGCTTTGGAGTACAGCCTTTTGATTCCACAATCACCAAACTAGAATAGCATAAACCATTGGAAGAAACAAAGAAATGATCTTTGACTGGCCTTTGGAGGATGCACTTTCTGGTTTGCTTCATTAATGGAGAGAGCAAAACTGAAGCTTAATATGAAACACCATGAGTAATAAGCATGAAATTTGTGCACTGCAGTACAAATCTGTTCCCCAAATATTCTCATTTCAGGGGAGGATTCTTTTGGCATGATGCCTGGGCTGCTGGCCACAGCCTGCTTAGCTGCCTTGCCCTGTGCCTAGCCTTTTCAGCAGCTGGTGCTGCTCCCAGGCAAAGCTCTCAGCTCCCACTCCCACAGCTTATTATGTATTTTGTTTTCTTAGAAAAATATGTTTCTAAATTTAGTTTAGGGTCATCAAGACTGTTGTTGAATCATAAACATGCGCCTGCTACCAAACGTAAGCAGCCTGTGTGTACATTTCTACATTTATTATCTGCATGAAAAATTGCACTGTTCTGAGGAATACACTTGAATCCCTTGTGCAATAGATGCTTTGAATTTAGGAGTAATTTATGATTTCTTAAAGTTGTCTAGACCTACTAATTCATTAACCAAAACCAAAACACTCTTGAAAAATAAGAGATTGTACATGCACGCTGGGTTTGCATTGATTTCATTAAACTGGCCCAAATGCTGTATGATAACTGTGATTTACTCACCAGGAACATTATTTCCTGCCTGTGCTGTAGGTAGGAGGGTGTGTACAATTGAGTCACTAGCTAAACACGGGAAAGACAAAATCAGGCTTTCAGCATACTTGTCTCTATGATATAAATATCTGACAGGCAAGAAAATGCTTCATAGTTAATATCTTCTTGCCATGTGAAAGGGAGGGATAAGCAAAAAAGCTCTCTATTCCTGGATTTGGTCCTGAGGAGAAAACTTTTAGACCTACATTTCGACTAGCCTTTCCTGTCTGCTTCCTTGGTAGGAGATGGATATTAAAATCACAGGGAAGAAGGCTGTTCTGGTCTCTCTTGATTTTCATTCTACCTATGGTAGATAAAAGTTCCTGTTCAAGAAACAACTCAATACTCCATTTCAGAGCCTTCAGCTTTAACAACCTCCAGAATAGAAAACTTACATGGCATCAGTTTTACCTCACATTCAAGATCTTATTGCAGCTCGAGGTGTTTAAAGTGTTCTCTGAAATCAGCAGCTTGAAATTCAACTGTATATACTCACCATGAAGGGCCTGGAAAAATAAAGGATTGTCTAATTTAATGATGACTGTGTTGAGGTGAAAAATTAACTGCTCACCTTAGGGCCTCACTGTAAATCCAAGGCATGAAATTATTTGCAATTGCATGCCTCAGACATTATTCCTTTCCACTACATGTAGCAAATTTAACGTAGGTTGGGCCTGAGCATGGAGAGAAGGGGGTTGCCCTCTCATACTCAGCAGTCCCTTCCAGCTGCATCTGCTAATGACAGAACCCTGTCCAGCACTGCTGCAATCAGGAATTTTGCCACTGACTTGAAAGTCAGCAGGATTTAAAATTACAATGCATACCGCCTATTTTCTTCCCCTTGACAATATGGCCAGTGCATTCTGGGTAGGAGTCTAAGTTTCCCAATACTAGTACATAATTTGATCTCTCGACAATAATCCACATGCACCTAAACGGTGCCTGCATAACATTTTGTGCCTCAGTGGTTAAAGCGTATCATTTGGAACCACAAAAAGCAAACCAAAGACCAACTCAGAAGTAAAATAATCATTAGATGGGGAAATTATGGAAGTGAACAAGGCCTGAAATGCAAACTAGCATGTGGGTATCCAAGGACATTACAGTCATCTTTTAGTTAGGATTTTGCACACATATGAAAAAGGATAAAGTACAGAAATCACTCTGATTCCTATTAAATACCAAATCATAAAGAGATGTCTGAATACTAAAAGCTATTATTAATAAAGCTTCTATAATGTAAAAAGCATTGAGGTCTTTGCAAGTTGAAGTGAATTTCTCCTCTTGTGTTTTTTGGGATTCCAAATTCTATCTGTTAGCTCTATGTTAAGTGAACTACCTGCTTCCCTTTGCTCTTTTCTATTTTCTACAACTCTGTAAGCCTCCCATTCTGAAACGTAAATCAGCTGCAATTTTTCAGGTGTTATGTAAACATACAGCAGAGAGAGGACATGGCCCCATCCCTCTGCACCGCTGCCACTTGCAGTCAGCATGGACAAGGTGCCTTTTCTTTCCCATCCTCTAGAGCTAATGAGACACTGTGAAACCCAAGAGGAAAGGAACTCCCAATGCTCTCTCCTCCACCTCTAAAAAAGGATGTATGGCTGATGCGCTCTTCCTGCATACTGAATAGCTGTGGCAAGGACTCCATCTCCCAGAAACAAAACTCCTTCTTTGTGCTCCCTCTGAATTTGCAGCTTTTTGCCTCAGCAGGGCATACTCCAGCATCCACTGGGAGATATTTCTGCAGAACTTTCTCTATACCAAATATTGTCCAAATCTCCCCTTGATACAAAACCAGGCAATATAAATAACAGCATAAATACAGCATTTAAGAACCCTACAGTTTTTTATTTCTTTCCTCTTGGGAGCTGCAGAACTAATTGATCAGGAAAGAGAACGACAACATACATACAGAGACACAAATATATATCCTCCTTCCTGCTTTTCTGCTGTCTGAAGGATAATACAGGAAATAAGTGCTCAGTGTTAAGATTCAGAAGCCGTGTGTTAATGGCATGGCTGAAAGACAAATCCTCTCTCCTCAGAGTATGAAAGTTTAAAGGTCTCTTCCCCCTTACTGCTGAAAGCCAGATACAGTGGTCCTGCAATGGATGTTCCTGCCCTCTGTACAATTCAGAATTTTAACTAGTTTCTTCCAACCAGTTTTACAACTATCTGTTATTTGTCCACCACTAATTTTCATCCTTCTTAATCAAGACACAAACTGCTCCTGGTCTGCAACAGCCAGACATTTTCTTTGTTAATAAAACTGTGCTTGAAGAGTCTTTAGGTCAGCCCCCTTGCCACATGCAGAGAAATAGTACCAGAAATTGTAGGGAGGCAGATCATTAACATCTCCTTACAAGCTTCCATTTCTTTAAAAATGAACATTTAAGAATTAGATAAAAATGGAAGGAAACACAGCAGCAGCGATTTCCAAGTGGCAGTACATGTGCACTTTTATTAATACGCAGATGTATTGCATTAGCACAGAGCCTGTACCCAGTCTGTAACCAGCACTTGTCTCAAGCTGCTCTATTCAGGTTGCTGCTATGACAACTATCCAGAGGCAAATGTCAGGTCAGCTCCCAGCACACGTGTCTAGGCCATAATTGCTTTGTCAGAAACCTAATAGCCACCTACTCCTCTAACAGCTAAAAACAATATTGTTAAAATTACTAAATATTACAATATTCTTAACACGCTACTCATATGCTACTAAAGCACTGAAAACTTTAGATTTGCCTTCCTTTTATCCCCCAAACTAGAATGGGGGTGAAAAATGTCTTCAGAGTGCCTATTTCCAAATTTATGCCCACTTATGTTTCAGTGTAAACTTGGGGGTCATTAAAGTTTCTTTTGCTTGGGGGTTAGATGTTACCTTTCACTCTATCACAATTATCGATATTTCATTTGCCTGCTTACAAATTACAACACAGAAAAAAAATAGAGCTTTCATCTTGATGAGAGGTTTCTTTAAAAATGCATTCAGTTGTTTACCATAAAGAACTGCTTCACAGCATGACAGTCTGTGCACAGTGTGTAGACTTGTTCTTATCAACATGAAAAGCTCAAATAATCAAAGATTTTTTAAATTGAGTTTAGCTTTTATAATCATGAAAACTAGTAGCTTCCATAAGACTCAAAGATATAACCTGCACATTTACCCTAATCTTATTTATCCTAATCTTACATCCTATATTTTAACTTTATGATTAAAAAAAGGACATTCAACATTTATACTGAGGAAATTTTTTGAGATGCCTAGCAGAGAGTGAAATCCTTGAAGCAGGGATAGAGATGAAGTAATACTCTTGCAACTGCAAAGTTGTTTTGCAGCCATTTCCAAATACAATCTCATGTGAAGTATTACAGTAAGTCTGCATATAACTGGTTTGTTCAGTGAAAGGGAAGTGTTTTTCCATGTGCACTGTATTACCTCCCATTTGCCTTGTAGATAGTGACAAAGAACAGTTGAATTAAATCAAACTAAAGAAATCACAAATTTTACAAGAAAAGTATTATTCTGCCATCTGTGCAGTGCAAGTATGAAGACAACAACTTTGTCAGGCTATAAAGTTGTCTGACTTGCTATTTTCAGCTAGTCTCTGGAATGAAAAGAAACTGTACCCTTTAAATGCACATTTAAAAAAAAATGAAAATGCAGAAAACCTTTTTATTATCATGTATATTCCACAAAGTATTGACTGACAGGCACTCTGTGACAAGTCTACTAATTTAAAAAGTACCTGTTCTGGTTAAGAAATGCCTTTGTTAGAACAGGAGATATGTAAGATAACTTTCATTTTGCTCTGAGCTTAAGGTCTCTTTTGGGCTTAACATTTCACTTGCTATGTAACTAGAAATACACTGCATGTCTGATTACTTAGGGCATTGGGATGAAAGACGTGCACGTAGCTCACTCCTTTGGCTGAAACGGAAATGAAATTGCTAAAATATCATGTACTGAATCCAGGAGAGGACCCAGTCCACTGAACTCAGAGGCTTATGTGACCACTATCCTCCTAACTACAAATATAATAATGAATTGTCAAAGGTCCAGATTCCTAACGGGTACAAATCAACACTGTGCAAATGAAGCTAGATCAATTTTCTGAATGATCTGGCTAACTATATATGACACATCCATTAAAAAGTTCCCACAGTTCTAAAGACATAGTATTCTATGATTCAGTTCTTTTTCTGCATTGCCATATTTATCCTCCACCCTTACTCCCAGGTGCTGACACCTTGTCTTGATCTCCAAAACCTTTTCAGTCCAATTAGGAGAAAAATGGTCATTCATAAATTTTGCAACATGAGAGTGTGCAAAAAGAATCAATTCTAAACAACAAAACAATCGAACAAAAGCCAGCCACTTGTGTCTAAATAAAGGTGAAGACAGTTTTTTCCTCATATTACTTTTATTTGTTTTTCCAAAGGAAAGTTTCACCTTTTCATCTTCCTTAGGAAAAATAAAGGGGCACGTGCTCTCACAAACTGATGTATATAAACTACTATTTCCTTTTAGATCCTCCCATGAAGAATTTTCATTGTTTGATTTTGTGTTTTTTATTTCAGATAGGACAGCAGTAAGACTAATCCGCCTCCACTTTCCATAGAGTACCATAGCCCAACACTGCTCAAGGCTGGTTTATGATGAGGTTTTATAAAAACTACACCATGCAGATACCTGTTTGGAAGAAGCAGAGACTGACAATCATTAAGCTCTTAAAACAAAACTTCCATTTCTGTGATCGACAAGTACAGCCACACATCTGAGGCCTCTTCAGTGACAGCCCCCAAAACAAGCATCCCGATCATTGTCCAGGAGAGTAATGACAGGATGACTTTTCTTGGATTTCTCTACTTATATAACTTCTTTCACCCAACCAAGACACAGTTTGGTTTGTAACGTGAAGGGCACAACAAAAGAAGTCATCCTGTTAACCGTATGTAATGAATGCACATAAAAAGAGCTGTATTTTAGATCTACTGAATTTGTTTCACAACTCCATTGTTGGTAGTAGTCTAGAACCTCCACTTCAGTGTGCTGCTTCACACTGAATATTGCTAGAAATGTAATATGGATCTCAAAATATTATCCCAGGAAAGCATTGCAAGATATCACTCAGAATCACACGAAATCTTAAAAATTCAGGTAATGCCTCTTCAATCACGGAATCACAGAAGGCTAGGGGTTGGAAGGGACCTTTAAAGATCATCTAGGCAGGAACATCTGGACGATGTTACACAGGAAGGCATCCAGGCGGGGTTTGAATGTCTCCAGAGAAGGAGACTCCACACCCTCCCTGGGCAGCCTATGCCAGTGCTCTGTCACTCTCAGAGTGAAAAAGTTTTTCTAATGTTTCTGTGGAACCTCCTATGTTCCAACTTGCATCCGTTGCCCCTTGTCCTGTCACTGGAAATCACTGAAAAGAGCCTGGCTCTGTTGTACTGACAGAGGACAACATTAATGAGGTCACCCTTCAACCTCCTCTCGTCCAAGCTAAAGAGACCCAGCTCCTTCAGCCTTTCCTCATAAGGGAGATGCTCCACTCCCTTCATCATCTTTGTGGCTCTGCGCTGGACTTTCTCAAGCAGTTCCCTGTCTCTCTTGAGCTGAGGGGCCCAGAACTGGACACAATATTCCAGATGTGGCCTCACCAGGGCAGAGTAGAGGGGCAGGAGAGCCTCTCTCGACCTACTAGCTACTCCCCTTCTAATACACCCCAGGATGCCATTGGCCTTCTTGGCCACAAGGGCACAGTGCTGGCTCATGGTCATCCTGCTGCCCACCAGGAGCCCAGGTCCCTTTGCCCCACGCTACTCTCCAGCAGGTCAGTCCCCAATCTGTACTGGTACTCGGGGTTATTCTTTCCCAGGTGCAAAACTCTATACTTGCCCTTGTTGAATTTCACAATATTTTTCCCTCCGGCCCTCTAGCCTGTCTAGGTCTTGCTGACTGAAGCGAGTCATAGAAGGTCGACTGAACTATTGTTTCTACACTTTTAATCAACTACGACAAAAAAAGCCTCAAAATTCAAGACAGGAGTTACTCTTTTTCAGAATCCAGACACAGCAGAGATGATGTGAAGAGCAATAATAAAAGTTCTGCATTGCCTTTGTACCTACTGCCTGATCTGGGCTGGAAAAGATCAACCAAATCCAGTCCAGTGTCATGAACGTTTCACCATTTGGCAGTAGTATCAGTAAATCTCTGAAATTTTAATGTGT
>NW_009712344.1:0-549 GCF_000703405.1 Apaloderma vittatum
CCTATCATTTTACTGACAGGCTCAGCCTTGGTTAGCAGCGAGTTCATCTTTGGAACCAGATGGCATTGACTCTATCAGACTTCAAGCAGCTTCTAGCAGAAGCCACCCCTACACCACCGAAGTCCGGCCAGGCAAACCCAATACAAAAGTATCTAAGGGAGAGACCATGGTGTCCACGGAGCCTGGTACTGGTGAGGCCCCAGCTCTGGGCCAAGAGAGGAAGTGGCCCTTTACAAGTCACACAAAGTACCTCAGATACACCCCTAGAGGTTTGCACTGGGTGTTTAGAGTCAGATCAGGGATCCCTGCCTAGAAAACCTGGGAACTGCATTTGGCACTTAAGAAAGTGCAACATATTCCTACTAGCTGAAATGTTTTAAAACTTTCAGTAAAAAGTGACTGTAATGTCTATCCTACCAAAATGTGAATTTTGAGAAGGTGCATTAATTGAGGGAAAAGAACTGAACCTCCCCTGCACTTGTCTTGCCAGCACTCTGACAGTCACGACATGTCATAGAATCATAGAATCATAGAATGGCCTAGGCTTGA
>NW_009712345.1:0-8001 GCF_000703405.1 Apaloderma vittatum
CCTGAATTGTTCTATGATTCTATGATCTGGGGTTAATTTGTATGTGACCCCAAAGCACAAGGTCCTCTTTCCCCAGAGCCAAGCATGGAGCCACACCACTGCCACAGACACACAACTCTTCTAGCTTGGAACCAGTTTTAAACAGTAAACATTTTTTAATTTAGTGTAATCCCATTTCCTGAAGAACTTTTGCACCTGAAGCATGGAATTTGTTAGAACTCAGATCTCAGTTTGCAACTGATTGAGAAAATAACTAATGGGTGTCCAGTCTGCAAGCTCCACTCTCTGCAAGTCTATTTCTCTTGTAAGAAATAGGTGTTTCTACCTGAAGTCCCATAACAGCAATATTCTACCACTGATTTAAGAAAAGGAAAGAAGCAATTGTTAAAACAATATTTCAAACTATGAAGTGCAGACAGCTGTCTCCCACACTTACCAGGCTGAGTTACAATATTGTTGCCTTTTAAAACAAGCCTTCATTTCAGTCAACCACACTGAGCCAACTGGTATATAAATCAGCTTTGTACAAAATGGAGAACAAATCTACAGTGGCCACTGGAAAGGCAATACTCAATATAAATAAGAAAATATCCATAAGGCACACTCTTCCCCAGATACATTCGTGTAACTTTGTTAGACATAAAGACTACAAACCCTATTTTCTTAAACTATTCAATCTCAAGATATATCATAAGCAGCCTGGAAAATGCACTTGTACAGGAAGCCTTCAAAGACAAGGTCCATTGGTGCTTATGAATCAGCAGCTGCATCTTTCCTTGTGACTAAGCATGTAAGTGTCAGTCAAATCTATTCCTTAAACTATGAAGCTGAAGAGTTATAAAAATTAATTACACAAACATTTTGAGGAAATCTTCATTCTTCTACAAAATGAGGATGAATAACCTCTAAATATTTTACACTAACATCTTAATTTCATCACCATTTAAAATGGAAATTCTCTCTTCAGTTGAACACATTTTAATACCTTTGTTACTATTTTTATTTCCTTCTGAGGATGACACTACATTTTATCTCAAGATGAAGCAAATTTTGAAATTTCAGCTGCCATTTCAGTTTGAAATTATATCTTTCAACCAGCTCTATCCACTCCTTCTGCTGGACTTAACATTTACATTGTTTACCAGTAGCAGTTATTCTTAGCTTCAATTCCATGAGCAAAGACAACTTCCAATTACAGTATGTTTACTAACTATACCATATGGTTTTCATCTGATTAATTTTTCTTCTCTCCCTAAATACACTTGTGCATCTTTTGTAAACAATCCTTGAATTCCTCGGGTCAAATGGTACTAGAATAACAGAGAGTATTATCATTGATGTTTATTAATGGCATGTACATTAGGGAAACAGTCAAACTCAATGTGTTTTACAGCAAACACCTAAGTATTAATTCCATTATCTTACCTTGTGTAATGCTGGGCTAGTATTGTGGCCAGGAACAGAAGAGACCCTGGCTCTCTTCTGCATCCTGTGGCATTCATCAGCCCTCACCTTGCACGGATCAGAGGGCACCTTCTTCAAAGTCCCCTGAAATAAGCAGGGATATCATTTCAATAAGCTCAGGCTCTTTTCCTGCCCTCTTGTTTATAAATGAGGGTTTTATTATTTATCTTCCCTCACACGGGTTAAATTAACTGACTTTTTTTAAGCACATTGAAGTTTTGAGTGAAGTATTAATATTTACAGAGCAATTTCTTTTTCTTGGTTTGTAGTTGTTAGTTTTGGAATTCCTTTTGGTTTTCTGTTTGGCTTTTGTTCTCTGGAAGGACCACCTGAGTACTCCAAAACTTCCAGTGGAACAAGAGAGAAAACTCAGCTTTTTCCTTACCACTTATGTGTGCTCAATTTCTTTAAGAAATACTTAAAGTACATTTACTTTTGCCAACTGTGAGAGGTAGAAATGAAGCCCGGTTTTATTCCTTATGAACTTTGTCTGTGTGAAAGCCACGCTAACAACAGTTCTTTCCTGAATGTCTGCTTGCCAGATGGAAATTTATCTTTAAAATCTGTACAGTAGTGCGATATTACTGACATGTTATTTCTGTGCAGTTAGTCTATGCATTGGTGTTCTCTCAGAAAGGAATAATCAATCCATTTTATACTCAAAATATAACTGCCTATTAATATCCCCTGATGCTGTGGAAACTTTCAATCCTGCCTAAACATAAAATAGCTTTTACAGAGGCTTGTTTTTTCTTAATTAATAAAACAAATAAATAAAAAATACCAAACCGTCAGGCTGATGCATGTCACTTACAGAGGTTATTGCATTTATATATTTGATTGAAAATGCTATTTTAAATTACACATTTAAAAGAATTAATTCAACTATTTCCTTTTAATTACATCTTACTGTCTTAAGATTTGTGTAGATTACTCGGTCATCACAAAAATACTTCCAAATGCACAGTATTTCAAAATAAGTTAAAGTTTCAGGAAGACCATATTTTGGTTTTCACTTTCCCCCAAAATGCCTGGTACAATCAATCACAGATTTCCTGTTGGATTAATTTCTTTCTGACTTACCTTTTCTGGTACCTAGCACCCAGTGAGCTCACAAGAACTTTATCCTTTTGTGTATCAGTAGAGTAACATGAGAGTATCTGCTGGAGTTATTTCTCCCCTGGAGTACTCACAGTACAACAACGAGTTCAGTTTCCTTATTCTCGTGACCAGGCCCAGGTGAGAACAAATTTCCTTATGTTCTGGCTTTGCTATAAGAAAACTGCCACATGAAACCTGTTCCATTAGTGGTGCACAAACAACACAACTGAGAAGATTAAAGATTACCATTGATCTCACTGAATGAGCCAAGCTACAAAATTCCTGTCCTGGCAAAAGGAGGAGAAGGCCACTAGGCCTGGCATTAAGCCCAGCTATTTCTTCATCTGGCTCGGCTGGATGTTTAGTGCTCATACAACGTGAATCCACCTAGTATTAAAGGAGTGGCTTCACCGGAACCACCCACTATTCATCAAAAGCGGTAGAGACTCAAATATCATCAGCCCTGTAGTTAAACTCTAGCAAAAGCCTGAAATAGTTTAACTAGTAAGATAATAAAAAGTATGAGGTAACAATGGAGTATTTGCAAGGGAACATGTGATTTCCTCTTTGTTGTGTCTCACTGCTGACACAAATCTTTTCTGATGTGCAACCTGGGTTCCTCTGTGTTCAAGTACCAAAGATTCCCCTGGCCTAAAAACCCTTCTAAAAGTCTTTTGTGGTGGTTCAAATTTCTAGCTTACTAACAGATAAAGTTTTATTTCGTAGTCTTGTCTCTGAACATTGAAGCCTTTACATATATCTTCAGCTGGGGTGAGAAGAGGTAAAAGAAGCAATATAAGCATCTATGAATATTTCCCTGGGAAAGAAAGAAGGGAAAACAGCATTGATTACAGTAGCTAAAATGATGATTTCTGTCTATTAATTGTCCTAGTGGTGTCAAGAGTAAGTTTTGCCATGTTCATGCACAGGAACAATCCCAAATTAAGAGGTGGATAAAAGAGCCTGTGCTCACACTCCACCTCTGAGTATATCAGAACAGTGTCTCTGCTACTCATCTACTGCATTGTAGGAGCAGAGAACAGGATTTCAGCACAGAAGAAAAGAACCAGAATTGAGAATATGTAAATGTTTCTAAAATCAAGCTGAGAGAATGACAAAATAAACTACGAACCCTAGTGCCTTTGAGGAGGATGTATATCTGTGCCATGACTACAACACACAAACTATCTGCACAGCTTAAGGGCTGACTATACACTCTTTGATATCTCAGGAGATCTACTGTCTCTTTTCCCAGCATTGCTCTTCCCTAACTCAGTAAAGCCGTGCTGTCTGGCTGTCCTCAATCAGGATGTGTTGCTGAATACTTTTCCATCCCTCCATTCTTGTCCTCAAACTAAGCTGTTCCATGGGGCAAACTGTAGGAAAGCACATGGAATGAGCCACATTTGAGACGTGTCACTGCAGCAAAAGGAGACGCAAAAGGGGAAATAACATTCTGCAAAGTTGGAGATTAATCTCAAACTTTCCTCAAACAATTTTCCTCTGACATCATTCCGTGCTAGGAAAAATAGCATAATCATGCAGAAATAAGGCTTTCTTTTGAAAGTTAAAAGGCAGAGTCTTGTAACAGAAAACAGATTAGAAATCGAACTACAGAATCATTATCGTACTTCCATAATACACAAACCACAGCATCCAGGTTTTATACAAACTATCGAAATCTGCACGAGTTTCCCATCATATCCATCAGTAGGCGAGCCTTATGAGAAGGATTTTCCCATGCACTTATCAGCACTGCTCTTCTTATTATGCCAGTCACAGGCTTTTTGTTTACAGGGCACAGTAGGCACCTTCCCAAGGTTTTACATTTACTCTTGTGGTGCCCTCCATTTAATGAGAACAGAGCCCCTGCTCCTGTGGCTGTCAGACCTCTCCTTTGTTTTTTGCTGACAGCCAAACCTGCCCTTCCTCCTTTCTATTTGATGTAGAATTTATATCAGCCACATGGGAAAAGGAAGAGCAGCTTCAACCACTGGCTTTAATCTCCTTGTGAAAGGCAAGGCAACGATGGGGCAACAAGGAGCATTGAAGTCTTCAGTGTAAATGTTGTTGCTCATTACAAGCTCCCTCTCTAGGGATTAAAAAAAAATCTTCAAAGGGGAATTGCACCAGTCTCACACACGCCAGCATTCCCTCTCTCACACACGCGCCTTTCACATCTCTTTCACATGTGGTTTCCACGCAGGAAACAATTACTGTAATTAATGGACCCAAATAACCCCACTGTTCATTTAAAAATGCACTTTAAATTGACAGAGGCATGAAAAAAGTGGCTGGGTGCTTGGGTCTCATTACCAATGTGGACTAAAAACTTGGTTGTGTATATAGACTGTCAGCTCTATATTTTTCCAGACCTATCACATCAAATTCAACTCCAGCACAAAAAAAAATATGCTCAAGATCTGAATGTTCTCCAGGAGGCACTCAGAGGACATCATTTCTTCCTGGGACACCTAGGAGCTATTTCATCTAGACTGCAATAAGTGTGACTGACCCTGGCGAGAGGTATATTTTGTGCATCGAGAAGCAGTGGTTAATATTTGCTAGGGACTGCAGTGTATTTAAGGATACATTAAGAAGATTAAATTGACAATTTTCATTTGTCCACTTGGGAACATTTACATTTGCTTAAAATTAACTACTAAAAAAAAAAAAAGCAGCAGCTTACGCTCTAAGTTTTACTGTGTTTGCATTATGCCACATCAGACACAAGAACATGATTTCCTCTTTAATTATCTTCAGTAAGAAACATATTATGGTCACATCAGGGAATTGATAACTAGTGTTGCTCTTAGTTTCAACTGGAGGGATTTTTTTCCTCCCGCTGCTTGATTGCAGAGGCTGCTGTATCCCTCACACTTGCAAGATTCATGGCAAATCCCAGCAGGTCCCTTTGCACGTGACTGTGAGATCAGGACCTCTGTAAAGCAGTTGTCTACACGTCCAAGAATTTCCTTAGAATGGGAGTGCAGCCTTCTGCTGCCCTCTGCATCCAGAGAAGCGGCAGCAGGAGGGAAGAGGTTTAGGGAGAAATAACGTATGACAGCAGGGCTGCCACTGTGAGTAAAGGCTTTGCAGGGTCACCAGCACTGAGCAGCATCCTCTTCCTACAACCCTGTCCCACCCTCAGCATCTCCACCCCCAGAGAGACAAAAGAAGGAAAAATCATCCCTGTAGCCATGAGGCTGAATGCCCTCACCCTCGCACAGAGAGCTCAGGTTTCTTGCGAACCTGAGATACGGTGACACTCACACAGATGGCATAAACCAGCAATCTATTTTTTTTTTCCCACCAATTCTTTCTTTTCTTTAATGGTGCTGAGAAAACCCAGGCCATTTCAGATGGTACAACAGCTTGATGTGTTGTTCGGTTCACATATCTCACATGAATCATCCATTTAATTTGGAACTCTTACTTTAGCTTTTCAAAATAAAGAGTTTGGGGTGGAGTGGGTTTTTTTAAGGCCCCTGGGAAGAATATGTTAGATTTCACTTCTGGTATTTGTCTTTCATATGTTTCAGTGAAATTAGTTAGATCTGGAAAATGTTGCCCTTTACCTGGTAATTCAGGAAACCAAAGAAACTAATACATTTATCAAATGAACAGAAATGACCCTCTGGATTTCAACAAAGTTTCCTTTTGTTACATATACTAAATTCCAGTTAATCAATTTTCCACACATCATAATGTTTTAGAACAAAGTTTGAAATGACAACAAAACTTGATTATTACAGCTCTTTGTCTGCAGAAGACAGAAATGAAAGTAACATTTTATAGTGTGAATGTACACAGAAATAAATCCTGGAGCTCTTTTTGACAAGAAAGGCCACAGTAGTTCAATTCAGACAGTTAAAGGCTTTTATATCATTCTAGGGGCCACAATCAAGCAACACCTTAAAAAGAAAAGTATAATGAAGAAAGAGAACCTAAGAAGGTGAAAAATTGTGTTTTAATTTGCACTGAAGTGAAACGACCTCATAATAGAGGTTGACAAAAGAATTAAAAATGTGCCTAATAATGCACATAAACTCCAGCAGGCATTCCTAAATCTGCCTGTCATTTATAAGCAGAGAAATGCTTTTTCTCTCTCATTCTCTCTTGTAATTTGGATACACATAGTGATATGTGCTGGCAAAACAGCTCACACGTGTTTGTCAAAACAGCAGCTGGGGAACTAAAAACTCTGGATATATTCAATCATTAGGGGATCCTTTCAATCTGCCTCTTTGCCGTGGTTGTTGGGTTTCTTCAAGAAGTCTAGGTGTGATCTCTGGAAGTTAAACACTGTTCCTTTCTACAGGAGAGTGTATTAGATATATCCTGAATAAGAGAACAGCAGCAGCATCCCCAACCTGACACTTTACTACAAGAGTCAAGTGTTTCGTGGGTTTTTACATCTTCAGTTTCTGGAAGCCAGAGTAGGTGTTTGGTGGTGTCTTACCACTTTACAGGAATGTAAATTTTATCCCATGTGGTAACGAGGAAAACTTGAATATATGTCCCAAACAGACCTGAAGGCACCAGAAGAAAAACAAAGAGAAGGTATTAATATACACTATCTAGCTTCCCAGGAAAAGAGTGCTAAATGCATACTCCTATTCAGTCTTACTGAATCCCTTCTTAACACAATGTCAAATCCCTTGTAGCCCTATGACCAGTTTCACCTTGCTTGTCATAGAATCATAGAATGGCCTAAGCTGGAAGGGACCTTAGAGATCATTTTAATCCAGCCTCCCTGCCGCAAGAGACGCCACCTCTCGACTAGATCAGGCAACACATGGGGACCGAACAGGAATCGAACCCGCGACCTTAGCGTTGTTAGCGCTACGCTCTACTGACTGAGATAATCGGCCCTCCCATATTTCAAATAAACGTATAAACCTATATTTCAAATAAAGGAAAAGTCAACCACAGCTTCATGCATTTATATCAAAGAGAGTCACAGGGTTGCTAAGACCTGTTGCAAATGGAAGCACATGTTTTCGTATCTCATAACTCTGTGTTATCTTGCAGAGGCACAGGATTTTGACAATACTTCTGGAACATCAAGTCTCCAGAGATTACAGAATCGCTACCATGGAGGATGAGAAAGGTGGGTAAATACACTTACTGGCAAGGAGTGATGGCCCTGTACCTGGGGAAAATCCTTGTATGATGAGTACTGTGGCAATGAACATGTTGCAGGCTTGGAAAAAGAGATGAACAGGTTCCTTCAGATTTCTCATGATCCCCCTGGGAAAAACAGCATTCCCCTTCAATACGACGTCACCATGCAACCCAAACAGTGTGAGCCCTGAAAGTAAAGTTCATTGGGTGCATTAAGAAAAGTAATTGAGTTCCTTCGGTGCATTAAGAAAAGTGTGTCCAGGAGGTCTAGGGAGGTTCTCCTCCCTCTCTACTCTGGCCTGGTGAGAC